>NW_024037064.1:15475760-15570129 GCF_015706575.1 Patiria miniata | reverse complement strand
ACACGCCCTCCAACCCACTGGGTTTTACCGTCAATTTTGCAAGCTGGTCTTGCTTATTTCTACCATTACGCCGGACATCGACTGGGGGCCCGTAAGGGTCCGGCAACTTTAGCGACCTGTTGTCGAGCCGGTAGCCTACCCAGCATCCGCCAATTAATGGAATTGATTTTAGCATGTTTTTAAACTTTGTCACTCCTCCAATTTGAGTAACCGCTTGCGGGACTTGAATTGGAGGGTAGCATGGGGGGCCTTAAAAACCTCCCAACGTTTAGGTCATTGGGGCATTGGTGATGGCAAGTGTCCTCGGGTAGGCTGTGCCGCTCCCGAGTCACTTAGCCACGTTTTTTGGGTCTGCCCTTTCGTTTACATTTTGTGGGCCTGGGTCGAGCACATTGGTTGCAAAGCCCTGGCCCTTTATTTTTCCCTGACCCGTTCCTGCGTTTTGTATGGGTCAGGGCTTGAGACCAGGCCAGACTCTCTTCTGGTCTGGTATTTGATTAGCACGGTGAAGTGGTTTGTTTGGTGGTTCGCGCTGTGAGACATTGTATGATGGCTCACGGCCGGATGCCCGACCACGTGCTTCACCGTGTCAAGGGCTGCGGTCAAGAACCGCTTACATTTTGGACTTTGTCCGGCTGGACCGGGCTAAGTTTCCGCACCATCTGGTGCGTGCGGGGAGCGGTATGTGTCGTCATTGACGACCATCTTGTCCTCAAGTTCTAAATTTGTTGTTGCATTATTGCAACCTTTTTTCATGTGGGAGATTTTTTTTTCTCCTTGTTTACCTCGGCCCTTTAGGTCCTTTGTGTGGGAGCTGTTACTCCCCTGCTTTTTGGACCCTTTAGGTCTTTCTTGTGGGAGCCTTTTGTCTTCCTTGTTTTTTTGGGGACCCTTTAGGTCCCCTTTTTGTGGGAGTCCTTTTTGCTCCTGGTTTTGGGGCCCTTTAGGCCTTTTTTTTACTAAGCTTAGCTTTGTGCTGGCTTTTGTTGTCTTAGGACCGTTTCGGATCCAAATGTCGGACCTGTGAGCGTTTTCGCTCTGTTGGTTAGGACCCTTTAGGTCCTTTTTATTGAATGTTTGCTCGTATGAGCGTTGTTGCGTCCGGAAGTTCCCTGGTATAGTTTTCTGTTTGTTTATTTTTCCTGTCGCCAGTTAGGGTCGTACCCTACCATGGTAATGCGTGGGTAGCGTGGCTACACTGACTGCATGTCTTGTCTTTGTCAAGTGTCTGTTGGTTTAAATATATAGGTTAAAAGGGTAGGGAGGCTCGTAGCCTCACGTACTAAGGTGTAGTGGGACTACCCTACCCTGGGATCTTCTTAGGGGGATCCTAAAATGAAAAATTAGTATCTGTTCTTTTCAGACAGCCACGCCTCCCCGGAGCTCCGGGTTGTCTTCGAAGAAAATCGAGTTTTTAGATCGCGTTAGTCGGTAATTTTGATATCTACCTTTTTCGTCTTAGTTTATAGACCAAGTGGGTCTAGTTTTTACAGATTTTTGTTTCATTTTTGGTGATATTTTGGGTGTTTTTCGTGTTGGTTTTTCGTTGCTGGCTGTGTACGCAGTGCTGTACACGCCAGCCTATTCATTTGTACACGTCCTTTGTTTGGGCCGTGGCAGCGTGCACGGCCCATTCGTTTCTACGTGTTTCTTTGTTTAGGCCGTGGCAGCGTGCACGGCCCTATTCATTTGGGTGGGGCTGTGCGTGTGCATAGCCCCGTGAAGTCCTTTGTTGGGGGAATTTTCTCCTTTCTATAGCGTTTGCGGGGTTGGGACCCGTGTGCTTGTGCTGCGGCTTGTGACCCGTTACGCAGCCGATACCGCCGTTACACTAGGTGGTGGGTCGGCAGCGGGGAGCGAGCCGTAGCGCGGGTATTGCGGGCCTGTAGGCTCGGGGTTCTCTGCACTACACCGGTGGGGAATTTCGGGTCTGCGGGGCCTGGCCTCCGCGTTCATTTTTCTTTCTTAATCACAGGTAGGCAGTTGCTACCTGTGATTTATCTTCTTGGTGAGTGAGTCAGCAGTTGTGACTCACTCTTTTTGTATATATTTAATATAGTCAATACCGTTACAAGCTTGTAACGGTATTTTTTATTTTTGTGAAAGTAATCCAAGTCGGATTTTTCCTCTTCTTTTTTCTTTCTCGGCTTAGCATGCCGTCAAACGGTAGCGAAGCCAGGCGTCTCCGAGCCCTCGAACTTAGTTTTGGGGGCAAGGAGACGTCAAGTGATGTGTTCAAGGCCCTCAGGGGGGTCGGGATTATCCCGGCCAATCACCTTGAGGCCTTGCAACCACTACCTGGCGGCCGATTTGACATGACGTTCAAATCGGTCGCACTAGCTCGAAAGTTTGAGCCAGTTTTAGACCGGCTTCCAGGTTGCCGTGTTTCATCATTCGGCCTGAAGCTGGTCACTGTCAAGTACGTTGAGATGGACGTGGACGACAATGTCGTCCGGTCCATCTTGTCTAGGTACGGCAGGGTCCACAAGGGAAGATTCCAAACCTACCCTGAGGAACCTGCCGTATTCACTGGCACCCGACAGTACTTAATGTCGGGTGTCAAATCTATACCGTCGGTTCTCCGCATTGGGAACCGCAACGCCTGGGTCGGCCACTCCGGCCAAACCCGGACGTGCGCCCGGTGCGGGGACCCGACACACTCGGCAAACAAATGTAGTACCGTAAGGTGCTACAAATGTTTGCTTGTAGGCCACCCTTCTGGGGAATGCCCCAACAGGGTGGTTTGTACTTTGTGCGAGGAGGAGGGGCATGGCTTTAAGCTGTGTCCCAAATCCTTCGCCAGGAAAGTTCAGCCCACCAAACGGTGGGCTGATGTAGTAGTGCAGGGGAAGTCTGCTCCGGTACCATCTGTTGGAGCGGAATCCTCTCCTGCCAAATCTAGTGGGTTGGAGTCTTCTCCGTCTTCCCCTGAGTCCACGCCCGTTTTGGACGTGGCGGCGGCGGAGAAGTCCAACCCAGCTGTAACTCCCGGGTCTGATTTGTCAGACTCGGAGAGTTCCGAGTCGTCGAATTTTGAATTGCCTCGAGCAGCGTGTATTCAATGCTCGAGGCAGATAGGCCCTCTGAAGTCTCCGGTCGCGTGGGAATGTTTCCATTGCGACCGTGGGATTTCGAGGGCTATGCCCTTTCATGTGGCCGGCTGCGCAGACTGCACGGGTATTAACGCCAAGCCCGTGGTGTCTTGCGACGCCATTGACTGCCAGGCGGCTGCAATAGATAGGGCGGTGGGTTTTTTACCCGTTAGAGGGAAGAGGAAGATGAAGAAGAGGGCTCGTCATCCCTCTTCTGGCTCCGATTCTCCCTCTTCGGGTGCAGTCCCCAAAAAAATCTCGGGGAAATGTCTCTCAGACTCATCCGAGTCTGAGATGAAAGTGGATGAGCCTACAAAGTCATCCAAAACTAGTGCTGTCCCCCGCACAACACCTTTGGGGGACACACAAACTAGCCGGTCCGAGCCCCAGGGCCCGGATACGGACAAGCGGGTGGGGGACAGTAGTTCTCCCCCCGCTGCCACTCTAGACTCGGGTGGTAAACCGAAAGGTGATCCACCCGAGTAATATGTTCACTTCAGCACACCATGGTCAATTTGCTTTCATTGAACGTCAATGGAATGCGTGACCCCGTGAAGAGGAGACGCGTTTTTAGTCTTTGCGGGAGTATGATATTTCCTGTCTTCAGGAGTGTCATATTTCTGGCAATGACGATTTAGTTTCTTGGCAGGCGGAGTGGAGGGGGAAGATTTTTGCCAGTTTTGGCACATCTTCTTCCTGCGGGACCGTCATCCTTCTGCCTGCCAAAAGTCCTTTTGAATTTTCTGATCTTTCCATCGATTCTGATGGAAGGATCGTTTCAGGAATTTTGCGCGGTCCGGGGGGAGGAAAGGGTGTGCGATTGTGCACAGTTTATGCCCCGACTGACCCCAGGTCGCGTCGTCTCTTCTTCACGGAGTTGTCTTGTTTCTTGACGGGTAGTTGTCCTGTTATTTTAGCAGGAGACTTCAACTGTGTCCTGGATTTAGAGCTTGACCGCCGTGGTTCAGATTCCACATCTTGTGGGATCGGCGCCGCGGAGCTCGGTCACCTCATTTCCGACTTTTCTTTTAAGGACTGCTGGCGGTCTTTCCATGGCGAAATGCGGCAAACACGATCACTAGCCGGCTGGATCGTATTTACACATCCAGTTCGGTGGGTGTCGTGTCTTGCGGGCATTCGCCATGCTATTTCAGTGACCATGACTGTGTTGATTTGAAATTTAATTTCCCGGAGATTGCCGGCGCCGGTCGGGGTTTTTGGAAATGTAATGTTTCCGTCCTGGCCGACGCTGGCTTTCAAACGGATTTTCGAAAGGCTTATGCGGGCTGGCGGACTCTCAAGGAGGGGTACGGAAACGAACTCCTCTGGTGGGAGGACGTCAAGTCCCGCATTAAGCGATTTATTATTTCCTTTTCTTGCCGCTTGGTAAGAAATAGACGACGGCGCAGGGAGTCACTTGTGGCTGCCCTGCGCTCAGTCGTTTCCGCCCTCAATTCCGGGCAATGTAACCCTGAGGTTCTTGCTCGGCACGAGGAAATTAGAAACGAGCTTGCTAAACTGGACGACTTTGAAGCGGAGGGGGCTCGGATCCGTGCGCGGGTTCGTGACCTCGAGGAAGGGGAGAAGCCGTCCAGGTATTTTTACCAGCTCGAAACCTCTCAGGCTCGGAAGAAAACTATTTCTTCCGTTTATAGTCCTGGAGGGGACATTGTTTCCTCTCCGGAAGAAATCTCGACAGTTTATAGAGATTTTTATCTCGATTTGTTTTCGGCCGAGCCTGTGGAGGTTGAATCGCAGTCTCCGTTTCTAGACTCTCTGTCCAATGTTTTGGACGAAGCGAGCCGCATTGACTTGGACAGCCCACTTGGGCTGCCTGAGCTCGATGTGGCTCTACGTAGTATGGCCAACGGTAAGACTCCTGGTGGGGACGGCCTGCCCAAGGAATTCTACGTGAAGTTCTGGGATTTGGTCGGTCCCGACCTTCTCGGGGTCTTCCGTTGTGCCTTTTCTTTAAATAGTCTAGGTGATTCCCAGCGATTGGGAATCATCACACTTTTAAAGAAGGGTGGGGATCCGCTTGATCCTAGGAACAAGCGTCCTATATCCCTTCTTAATGTTGACTACAAGATCCTGTCGAAGGCCTTGTGCCTCCGCCTTGGTCGGGTGTTGCCCGACATTGTCGGTCAGTTTCAAACTTGTGGCGTCAAGGGGAGGTCCATCCATGATAATATCAGACTCCTTCGGGATCTGGTAGCATTCGTGGATGGGAAGAACCTTGACTGCCTTGTTATTTCCCTAGACCAGCAGAAGGCCTTTGACAGGGTCAATTGGGATTTTCTTTTTAAAGTCCTCGACCGTTTTGGTTTTGGACCTAATTTTAGGCACTGGATAGAGCTGTTGTACACAAACATATCCAGTGCCGTTTTAACTAATGGTTCTCTTTCAGAACCCTTTTTAGTCACGAGGGGAGTGAGGCAGGGTTGCCCCCTCTCCCCTCTTTTATACGTGCTTTTTATCGAGCCTTTTGCTCAGACTGTCATTAAAGATAGCCGTCTTGCCGGTCTGACAATCCCTGGGGCCAGTGGCCTCGAATGCAGGGTTCTGCAGTACGCAGACGATACAACCTGCATAGTTCGGGATTTCAGATCGGTGAGGCGGTTGTTTGGCATCATCGATGCATTTTCTCGTGCGAGCGGGTCTCGCCTTAACTTCGCCAAGTCGAAAGGCTTGGTTTTTGGCTCATGGCCCGACTGCCTTCCCGACGAGGTCCCTATCCAGTGGACCAGAGACCCGATTAAAATCAACGGTGTCTGGGTTGGCGGTGGGGACATGGGCCCTATGAATTGGAGAGAGCGGATCCCCAATCTGCAGTCCACTTTGGACATGTGGAAAGGGAGAATGCTCTCTCTTTTAGGCAAGGTGTTGCTGGTCAACACCTTGATTTTAACTCCGTTGTTTTTCTTGGCCCCGGTTTATCCTCTGCCGGTTTCGGTAGAGAGGGTTATTAACCGGGCCATTTTTTCGTTTATTTGGTCTGGCAAGACTGAACTTGTAAAAAGGTCAGTCCTTGTCCAGACTTTAGCTAATGGTGGCCTTGGGGTCACCAATATTCGTCACAAATGTGACGCTTTCTTTGTCAGTGGGTTTAGGGTTTTGTTGAGTGACGATGGTCCTCCTTGGAGATTTTTTTCTCTGTACTGGGCGGCCTCGTCACTCCTTGGGGTTCTCCCCCGTAACATCTGGAGGAATGATACCCCACACGCCCTCCAACCCACTGGGTTTTATCGCCATTTTTGCAGGCTGGTCCTGCTTGTATCTACAATTTCGCCGGATATTGACTGGGGGCCAATTACGGTCCGACAACTGTATGACCTGTTGTCAGGTCAGCAGCCGGTCCAGTGTCCGGCGGTTAGGTGCGATGATTTTCTTCATCTTTTTAAATTGTGTCACTCCTCCAATTTGAGTAACCGCTTGCGCGACTTGAATTGGAGGGTGATATGGGGGGCCTTGAAAACTTCCCAACGTTTAGGCCATTGGGGCATTGGTGACGGCCAGTGTCCTCGGGTTGGCTGTGCCGCTCCCGAGTCACTGGGCCACGTTTTCTGGGACTGCCCTTTTGTTTACATTTTGTGGGCATGGGTCGAACACATTGGTGGTAAAGCCCTAGCCCGCTATTTTTCCCTGACCCGTTCCTGCGTTTTGTATGGGTCAGGGCTAGAGACCAGGCCAGACTCTCTTCTGGTCTGGTATTTGATTAGCACGGTGAAGTGGTTGGTTTGGTGTTCGCGCTGTGAGACATTGTATGATGGCTCACGGCCGGATGCCGACCACGTGCTTCACCGTGTCAAGGCTGCGGTCAAGAACCGCATTCGTTTAGACTTCGTCCGGCTGGACCGGGCCAAGTTCCGCACCATCTGGTGCGTGCGGGGAGCGGTATGTTTCATCAGAGACGACCAACTTGTCTTTAGGTTGTGATTTTGTTTTTTTGCACTATTACAGCCTTGAGACTTTCGCTCCTTGTTTATCTCGGGCCCCTTAGGTCCTTTTTTTGTGGGAGCCTTTTGCTCCTTGTTTTTTGGGACCCTTTAGGTCCCCTTTTTGTGGGAGTTCTTTTGCTCCTGGTTTTGGGGCCCCTTAGGCCTTTTTTTACTAAGCTTGGCTTTTTGCTGGCTTTTGTTGTTTAAGGACCGTTTCGGTTCCTTAGGTCGGACCTGTGAGCGTTTTCGCTCTGTTGGTTAGGACCCTTTAGGTCTTTTTAGTGCATGTTTGCTCGCATGAGCGTTGTTGAGTCCGGAAGTTTCATGGTATAGTTTTCTGTTTGTATATTTTCCTGCCAGTCAGTTAGGGTCGTACCCTACCATGGTAATGCGTGGGTAGCGTGGCTACACAGACTGCATGTCTTGTCTTTGTCAAGTGTCTGTTTGTTCTTGATAGTAGGTAAAAGGGTAGGGAGGCTCGTAGCCTCACTTACTAAGGTGTAGTGTGACTACCCTATCCTGGGATCTTCTTTAGGAGGATCCCGAAACCAAAAAATTAGTATCTGTTCTTTTCAGCTTAATATCTGAAACGCTGTTCATTGAACAGCCAGTATATTAAACTGATTTTTGGATTTGGGCCGTGGAATAGAGGCTTGCCTCGTCCCGGCCACGGGTTGGCCCGGTATAGCAGTACATCCGGGATTCGGCCCACTCCCTTCGGGGAACATAAATTAATACAAAAACAGGTTCTGACTACGGTGCCCCGTCGTTAAAGGTTCGTTTTCTTTTGACGTTTTGGTGACAGGGCTTTCACATTGAATTACGGTAAATATTAGTAAGTGTGTAAAGTCTTGTTAAATTATGATGTTGGCGTTTCCATTGATTTCCGTTCAAGGTGTAAAAAAAAAAAAAAAAAAAAAAAAGGCTTGGCCACGACCCCTCTGTGTCTGGTTATAAATGTATTGTTTGAGTCTCGTTGCAATATGTTTCTAGGCATCTTCTTCCTTTTCTTATTTGTTATCCCTTTTCCCCCTTGTTTTGCTTCTGATTTGTTTGTTTCCCAGGATGAGTGCTCCTGCCACGATTGGTCGCCAGAGGGCGCCGTAACAGTTGATGGCTTCGCATGCTCATATCGCGTCCGCGCATGTCCTATAAGTTGCCTCGCCGGGGCTGGGATGGCCATTGAATCATCTACAACCGACTGAGGAGACACAAACATGTCTGGCCGTGGCAAAGGAGGAAAGGGACTAGGCAAAGGGGGTGCCAAGCGACACCGCAAGGTTCTCCGAGATAACATCCAGGGAATCACTAAACCAGCCATTCGTCGGCTGGCCCGCCGCGGAGGAGTCAAGCGTATCTCCGGGCTCATCTACGAAGAAACCCGCGGAGTCCTCAAGGTTTTCCTGGAGAACGTTATCCGCGATGCAGTCACCTACTGCGAGCACGCCAAGAGGAAGACTGTCACTGCAATGGACGTGGTGTATGCGCTGAAGAGACAGGGACGCACGCTGTACGGCTTCGGCGGCTAGACACCATATTCAAAAATCAAACCGAACGGCTCTTTTCAGAGCCACCACTATTTCAAAAAAGAGATTGAATCTTGATTTTACTCGATTTCACTTGTCCTTGTCATGTGTGTTCTTAGAGTTGCTTTTCCCCTCCCTATTTCCACTGTAAAACATGTCTGGTCTCCATTTTTTGTCAAAGTCGATTAAGTAATAATTACTGGGTGCTCGTCTCAGGATATAGCGGGGAACGTATAGAGGGATCCGTGACATTTTGTTCGCGAATGGGTGTGTGTGATTATTGTCTTTATTACAAAACAAACATAAACAGCAGCCAGGGAAATCCGTATGTTTGTCACTTTTCTTTTAGGGGGTGGGGGAGGGGGTGTTTATTGGGGTTCAATTAATCCCAAGTAGGGGGTGGGAGAAATATTGTAGTCACAACGATCCCAAATGGATTCTGTTGCCGAGGGCTCATAATACTATAGGCTCGGAAAAGCAGCATTTTCGATTGAAATTTAACGTCTATACTTTTTCAACGTACGGAAATCGTGATCACTGAAGCGTCTCCGCTTGGCCCCCGAAGCACCCAATCGGAAGATAGCCCATTGTTAGGCTTCCAACCTAGGATGCTATGCGCCGGCCTTAAGAGGCGGGGTCCGTTCGCTCAATCTGCACTCAGTTGTGATCACCGTTCATCAAACCATACCCTTGACCATGGCGCGCACCAAGCAGACGGCAAGAAAGAGCACCGGGGGGAAAGCCCCCAGGAAGCAGTTGGCCACCAAGGCGGCCCGCAAGAGCGCACCGGCGACTGGCGGTGTCAAGAAACCCCATCGGTACCGACCGGGAACCGTCGCCCTCCGTGAGATTCGCCGCTACCAGAAGAGCACCGAACTGCTGATCCGAAAGCTGCCATTCCAGAGACTTGTGCGTGAAATTGCACAGGATTTCAAAACTGAACTGCGATTCCAGAGTTCTGCCGTCATGGCATTGCAAGAAGCGAGCGAAGCTTACCTCGTCGGCCTCTTCGAAGACACCAACCTGTGCGCCATTCACGCCAAGAGGGTCACCATCATGCCCAAGGACATCCAGTTGGCCCGCCGAATTCGGGGTGAACGAGCTTGAGCACGTTGTGTGCGCAAAAAGAAATAAAACTAACGGCTCTTTTCAGAGCCACTACTTCTTCAAAGAGAGATTAAGTCCAATCCCTGAGTTTTCCTTCAAATAAAGAATAAAGGGCCGTTGATTTTTTTCCGAATTATTATTGTTGATATTCTGTCCAAATACATTCCACTTTTTGGGTTCTATACGTATGCCTCATCCGAAACGTGTTCCAGGCAAAATTGAATTGTTATGGGCATGGTAATAATGATATATATTTCCTATCTGTTTTGACAATTACAGGTACTCGTTCTCTTATTTTCGTCGGTTTTGCGTTACATTGTATGATTCATTATAAATGGATGGTGCATAAGGGGGAAACAACATTTAAAGAAGTATTGGTGCACTACGACATATTAATTCGCCCTCCGCTGGAGATGACTTTATTATTTCCCAGAAATTCAGTAGACAATAATATTTAAGAAGGACACTTATACACGTGTCAGTCTGAGAAAAAGGCTAAAAATACCCTTGCCGGGGGGGGGGGGGGGGGGGGGGTCGTGCCGTGCGTGCATTGTATAACTATGCACGCATACCGCTTTCTTCACGCATGGGTTAGCGGTCACTGGCGGGAAAGTGGACGATGCATGGGTGGTCAGAATCCAAGCTGTGCACAATAAAAGCCGGCCAAGACGTGCTGGTCTTTCATTCGATCTCACGATCCGATACATTCCAAGTCCTCCAATATGGCTCCCAAAGTTAGCGGAAAAGGTCAGAAGAAGGCCGGAAATACTAAGGGTCCGGTTAGCGCAAACAAAAAGAGGCACCGGCGTCGCAAGGAGAGCTACGGCATCTACATCTACAAAGTGATGAAACAGGTGCACCCCGACACCGGAATCTCGAGCAAGGCAATGAGCATCATGAACAGCTTTGTCAACGACGTGTTTGAGCGCATCGCCAGCGAATCTTCTCGCCTCGCTCTCTACAACAAGAAGTCCACCATCACAAGCCGTGAAGTGCAGACAGCAGTACGCCTACTTCTTCCCGGGGAGCTTGCTAAGCATGCAGTCAGCGAAGGCACCAAGGCCGTCACCAAGTACACGACTTCAAAATAGAAATTTTGAAGGCTTCAAAACCAAACGGCTCTTTTCAGAGCCAACACAGTTTCCAAAAAGAGATTTGCCAGTCAGCTCAGTTCGCCCGATCAGCCCATTTCTTAGGTTTTACAACTAACCTTTTTTTATTCTGTTGTGTCCCTTTCACTCTCTCTCTTTTTTTTTAATATGCTTTTACCCTTCGTGAGGCGAGGGGAGGTAATGCGATTAAAGTTAATCCCTGAGTCTTGTCGTCGTCGTAAACACATAATTTAATTTATGCCACAGCCTTTTTCAATTGGTCATTTCTTTCAATCTCCGGACGAGTGCTTGCATTTTGTTGAGTGGGTTACTATTAAAAAATAAATTAGGATTTCGTCTGTGGGATGTTACAAATATCTAGCAAGAAACCGAGGCCAGTTTTAACCGCCGCGTGAGAGCAACGAATCACTGCCATTGTGCGGAGGCTGGTCGAAAGATCATGGGACTTCTTCGGCGGAATAACAATAAAACGTCTTAAAATGGAGGTAAGAATGTTGCATGTTTCTGTGTTTTATCTAGTGATTCCATTACTTTGAACGACGATGACACAGTTGTAATTTTTTGTTCCCTCGTCCCCCGCGTCCAAAATGGATGCGGTGCACCCAACCGTGCGACGGGCACGCCCGTGTCGCGTGATTGGCTACTTGGCACGCTTCAGCCAATCCACCAGAACGCTATAACTAGTGTTGTGTTTTCCAAGTGGGTTCATTCACACACCACCTTTACTGCAGAGTACATTCATCTTCTGTCACTATACTGTCAAGATGACTGGGCGAGGAAAGAGCGGCAAAGCAAGAAGCAAGGCCAAGAGCAGGTCCTCCAGGGCGGGACTCCAGTTCCCCGTGGGTCGTGTTCACAGATTTCTGCGTAAGGGCAACTACGCCCAGCGTGTCGGTGCCGGTGCACCGGTCTACCTTGCGGCAGTGATGGAGTACCTTACCGCGGAGATCTTGGAACTGGCCGGAAACGCTGCACGAGACAACAAGAAGACGAGAATTAATCCCCGCCATCTGCAGCTTGCTATACGCAACGACGAGGAGTTGAACAAGTTGATGAGCGGAGTTACCATCGCGCAGGGTGGTGTCCTTCCCAACATCCAGCAAGTTCTTCTGCCCAAGAAGACCGCCAAAGTGTCAAAGTAAAGAAAAGAACTTACTTTGCATCCACAAACCCAAAAGGCTCTTTTCAGAGCCACCACAACCTTCAAAAAAGAGATTTGTCGCTGCCTGTCTAACTCCACCTCTACCTTCACTCATAGCCGAAATCAATTTCTCTAATTTTTTTTATAAACAATAGAACACTGTTCCAGATAGAATTCCCACTGTGTCCTTTAACTTAATCATTATGCAAAATTTTACGCACTGCGTATGTGACCGGCCGGCCGGCTGAGTACATTAGCCATACATGTATGTATATGCATTGTCTTAAATGTTGCCTCATGTAGAATGTGAATGACTTATTCACCAAAGGTTACAAAAATGGACAAATAATGGTGCGTTGACATTTGTTTCCCGTTTGTTTCTTTTCTTTCTTTCTCTCTCTTCAATTAACTCCCCGCGGGACCGCATTGATATTGATACATAAGTATTATAAGCGCAAATGAAAACGGTATGACGAATGTTTTCTTTTCTTTCGAATTTTCTTCTTATAACTTCATGACGAAATAAACAATAAATCAATGAAATAAAATAGTAATTATTACAAAAAGGGGAAATAAGTAAGTGAAAAAATAACAAAACAAAACAATAACCAAGCAATTAAAGGAAAGCGGCAGGCTGGGACTCGAACCCACGGTCTATTACTTTCTACATGTGCTCTCTAACCACTCGGCCACGGAGCTTACTGACAAACTGAAGTATTTCCCCGCCCCTAATGTGGGACCCATTGGCAGGCCCTGAGAAATACCCAGATGGGAAACGCCGAGGCGCGATGACCGGGAGTGTTGAAGGGCGCCATCTATTGATATGCTTGTCCCGGTACATCGTACGTACGGCATTTAGTGCCGACGCTCTCGCTCACTGATGCATTGATCCCATTTTTTGTCTGGATTAATTTTTTCAACAAGATTTTGGGTGAAATATGATCGAGGTGTATGAAAATGCATGATAGAAATATTTTTAAGAATGTATATGTCTCTGTTAATCTGAGAAAGCCGGAGATTTCTTGCTCATCTCTCTCTCCCCTGGTTTCGTTGAGTTGCGGTGGACGCGCAGGAGTCTTTTTTTTTGTTTTCACACCAGGAAACAAAAAAAGGCAAAAATAAATAATAAGAAGAACAATAGCAAACAGTATTTCAAGACGAATAATCCCTTTCCGCGCTATTGTTTTAATATTAATCGTTATCGCTTCTCGGCCTTTTGGCTAAGATCATTGCACATCGGTCTTAGTCTCGGTCAGGAACATCAGGAGGTGGTCCAGACTCGGCATTGCACTTAGCCTTGAGTCTGTAAGGCTCCTCCCCCGAAGTGGTCCCCGGCTTGCGTAGTGACGGTCTTCCGTGTTCTGCCTCGCATGGGTGATTTTGTTTAGGCATGAAGTTGCCTTTGTTCAGGCATGAAGTTGCCTTAGTTTAGGCGTGAAGTCGCCTTTGTATCGGCGTGAAGTCGCCATTTTTTGTGTTATATGTGTAGGCGTGAAGTCGCCTTTGTATGTTGTCTTTGTCCCGGGCAGGAGGGTTCGCAACCCTACTAGCTTGGTCCGACGTGGTCGGCCTGCCCGGTCCCCCAAGCGTGGTCTTGTGGGGGGGCCATAAAAAATAAGTATCTGTTCTTTTCAGCTTAATATCTGAAACGCTGTTCATTGAACAGCCAGTATATTAAACTGATTTTTGGATTTGGGCCGTGGAATAGAGGCTTGCCTCGTCCCGGCCACGGGTTGGCCCGGTATAGCAGTACATCCGGGATTCGGCCCACTCCCTTCGGGGAACATAAATTAATACAAAAACAGGTTCTGACTACGGTGCCCCGTCGTTAAAGGTTCGTTTTCTTTTGACGTTTTGGTGACAGGGCTTTCACATTGAATTACGGTAAATATTAGTAAGTGTGTAAAGTCTTGTTAAATTATGATGTTGGCGTTTCCATTGATTTCCGTTCAAGGTGTAAAAAAAAAAAAAAAAAAAAAAAGGCTTGGCCACGACCCCTCTGTGTCTGGTTATAAATGTATTGTTTGAGTCTCGTTGCAATATGTTTCTAGGCATCTTCTTCCTTTTCTTATTTGTTATCCCTTTTCCCCCTTGTTTTGCTTCTGATTTGTTTGTTTCCCAGGATGAGTGCTCCTGCCACGATTGGTCGCCAGAGGGCGCCGTAACAGTTGATGGCTTCGCATGCTCATATCGCGTCCGCGCATGTCCTATAAGTTGCCTCGCCGGGGCTGGGATGGCCATTGAATCATCTACAACCGACTGAGGAGACACAAACATGTCTGGCCGTGGCAAAGGAGGAAAGGGACTAGGCAAAGGGGGTGCCAAGCGACACCGCAAGGTTCTCCGAGATAACATCCAGGGAATCACTAAACCAGCCATTCGTCGGCTGGCCCGCCGCGGAGGAGTCAAGCGTATCTCCGGGCTCATCTACGAAGAAACCCGCGGAGTCCTCAAGGTTTTCCTGGAGAACGTTATCCGCGATGCAGTCACCTACTGCGAGCACGCCAAGAGGAAGACTGTCACTGCAATGGACGTGGTGTATGCGCTGAAGAGACAGGGACGCACGCTGTACGGCTTCGGCGGCTAGACACCATATTCAAAAATCAAACCGAACGGCTCTTTTCAGAGCCACCACTATTTCAAAAAAGAGATTGAATCTTGATTTTACTCGATTTCACTTGTCCTTGTCATGTGTGTTCTTAGAGTTGCTTTTCCCCTCCCTATTTCCACTGTAAAACATGTCTGGTCTCCATTTTTTGTCAAAGTCGATTAAGTAATAATTACTGGGTGCTCGTCTCAGGATATAGCGGGGAACGTATAGAGGGATCCGTGACATTTTGTTCGCGAATGGGTGTGTGTGATTATTGTCTTTATTACAAAACAAACATAAACAGCAGCCAGGGAAATCCGTATGTTTGTCACTTTTCTTTTAGGGGGTGGGGGAGGGGGTGTTTATTGGGGTTCAATTAATCCCAAGTAGGGGGTGGGAGAAATATTGTAGTCACAACGATCCCAAATGGATTCTGTTGCCGAGGGCTCATAATACTATAGGCTCGGAAAAGCAGCATTTTCGATTGAAATTTAACGTCTATACTTTTTCAACGTACGGAAATCGTGATCACTGAAGCGTCTCCGCTTGGCCCCCGAAGCACCCAATCGGAAGATAGCCCATTGTTAGGCTTCCAACCTAGGATGCTATGCGCCGGCCTTAAGAGGCGGGGTCCGTTCGCTCAATCTGCACTCAGTTGTGATCACCGTTCATCAAACCATACCCTTGACCATGGCGCGCACCAAGCAGACGGCAAGAAAGAGCACCGGGGGGAAAGCCCCCAGGAAGCAGTTGGCCACCAAGGCGGCCCGCAAGAGCGCACCGGCGACTGGCGGTGTCAAGAAACCCCATCGGTACCGACCGGGAACCGTCGCCCTCCGTGAGATTCGCCGCTACCAGAAGAGCACCGAACTGCTGATCCGAAAGCTGCCATTCCAGAGACTTGTGCGTGAAATTGCACAGGATTTCAAAACTGAACTGCGATTCCAGAGTTCTGCCGTCATGGCATTGCAAGAAGCGAGCGAAGCTTACCTCGTCGGCCTCTTCGAAGACACCAACCTGTGCGCCATTCACGCCAAGAGGGTCACCATCATGCCCAAGGACATCCAGTTGGCCCGCCGAATTCGGGGTGAACGAGCTTGAGCACGTTGTGTGCGCAAAAAGAAATAAAACTAACGGCTCTTTTCAGAGCCACTACTTCTTCAAAGAGAGATTAAGTCCAATCCCTGAGTTTTCCTTCAAATAAAGAATAAAGGGCCGTTGATTTTTTTCCGAATTATTATTGTTGATATTCTGTCCAAATACATTCCACTTTTTGGGTTCTATACGTATGCCTCATCCGAAACGTGTTCCAGGCAAAATTGAATTGTTATGGGCATGGTAATAATGATATATATTTCCTATCTGTTTTGACAATTACAGGTACTCGTTCTCTTATTTTCGTCGGTTTTGCGTTACATTGTATGATTCATTATAAATGGATGGTGCATAAGGGGGAAACAACATTTAAAGAAGTATTGGTGCACTACGACATATTAATTCGCCCTCCGCTGGAGATGACTTTATTATTTCCCAGAAATTCAGTAGACAATAATATTTAAGAAGGACACTTATACACGTGTCAGTCTGAGAAAAAGGCTAAAAATACCCTTGCCGGGGAGGGGGGGGGGGGGGGGGTCGTGCCGTGCGTGCATTGTATAACTATGCACGCATACCGCTTTCTTCACGCATGGGTTAGCGGTCACTGGCGGGAAAGTGGACGATGCATGGGTGGTCAGAATCCAAGCTGTGCACAATAAAAGCCGGCCAAGACGTGCTGGTCTTTCATTCGATCTCACGATCCGATACATTCCAAGTCCTCCAATATGGCTCCCAAAGTTAGCGGAAAAGGTCAGAAGAAGGCCGGAAATACTAAGGGTCCGGTTAGCGCAAACAAAAAGAGGCACCGGCGTCGCAAGGAGAGCTACGGCATCTACATCTACAAAGTGATGAAACAGGTGCACCCCGACACCGGAATCTCGAGCAAGGCAATGAGCATCATGAACAGCTTTGTCAACGACGTGTTTGAGCGCATCGCCAGCGAATCTTCTCGCCTCGCTCTCTACAACAAGAAGTCCACCATCACAAGCCGTGAAGTGCAGACAGCAGTACGCCTACTTCTTCCCGGGGAGCTTGCTAAGCATGCAGTCAGCGAAGGCACCAAGGCCGTCACCAAGTACACGACTTCAAAATAGAAATTTTGAAGGCTTCAAAACCAAACGGCTCTTTTCAGAGCCAACACAGTTTCCAAAAAGAGATTTGCCAGTCAGCTCAGTTCGCCCGATCAGCCCATTTCTTAGGTTTTACAACTAACCTTTTTTTATTCTGTTGTGTCCCTTTCACTCTCTCTCTTTTTTTTTAATATGCTTTTACCCTTCGTGAGGCGAGGGGAGGTAATGCGATTAAAGTTAATCCCTGAGTCTTGTCGTCGTCGTAAACACATAATTTAATTTATGCCACAGCCTTTTTCAATTGGTCATTTCTTTCAATCTCCGGACGAGTGCTTGCATTTTGTTGAGTGGGTTACTATTAAAAAATAAATTAGGATTTCGTCTGTGGGATGTTACAAATATCTAGCAAGAAACCGAGGCCAGTTTTAACCGCCGCGTGAGAGCAACGAATCACTGCCATTGTGCGGAGGCTGGTCGAAAGATCATGGGACTTCTTCGGCGGAATAACAATAAAACGTCTTAAAATGGAGGTAAGAATGTTGCATGTTTCTGTGTTTTATCTAGTGATTCCATTACTTTGAACGACGATGACACAGTTGTAATTTTTTGTTCCCTCGTCCCCCGCGTCCAAAATGGATGCGGTGCACCCAACCGTGCGACGGGCACGCCCGTGTCGCGTGATTGGCTACTTGGCACGCTTCAGCCAATCCACCAGAACGCTATAACTAGTGTTGTGTTTTCCAAGTGGGTTCATTCACACACCACCTTTACTGCAGAGTACATTCATCTTCTGTCACTATACTGTCAAGATGACTGGGCGAGGAAAGAGCGGCAAAGCAAGAAGCAAGGCCAAGAGCAGGTCCTCCAGGGCGGGACTCCAGTTCCCCGTGGGTCGTGTTCACAGATTTCTGCGTAAGGGCAACTACGCCCAGCGTGTCGGTGCCGGTGCACCGGTCTACCTTGCGGCAGTGATGGAGTACCTTACCGCGGAGATCTTGGAACTGGCCGGAAACGCTGCACGAGACAACAAGAAGACGAGAATTAATCCCCGCCATCTGCAGCTTGCTATACGCAACGACGAGGAGTTGAACAAGTTGATGAGCGGAGTTACCATCGCGCAGGGTGGTGTCCTTCCCAACATCCAGCAAGTTCTTCTGCCCAAGAAGACCGCCAAAGTGTCAAAGTAAAGAAAAGAACTTACTTTGCATCCACAAACCCAAAAGGCTCTTTTCAGAGCCACCACAACCTTCAAAAAAGAGATTTGTCGCTGCCTGTCTAACTCCACCTCTACCTTCACTCATAGCCGAAATCAATTTCTCTAATTTTTTTTATAAACAATAGAACACTGTTCCAGATAGAATTCCCACTGTGTCCTTTAACTTAATCATTATGCAAAATTTTACGCACTGCGTATGTGACCGGCCGGCCGGCTGAGTACATTAGCCATACATGTATGTATATGCATTGTCTTAAATGTTGCCTCATGTAGAATGTGAATGACTTATTCACCAAAGGTTACAAAAATGGACAAATAATGGTGCGTTGACATTTGTTTCCCGTTTGTTTCTTTTCTTTCTTTCTCTCTCTTCAATTAACTCCCCGCGGGACCGCATTGATATTGATACATAAGTATTATAAGCGCAAATGAAAACGGTATGACGAATGTTTTCTTTTCTTTCGAATTTTCTTCTTATAACTTCATGACGAAATAAACAATAAATCAATGAAATAAAATAGTAATTATTACAAAAAGGGGAAATAAGTAAGTGAAAAAATAACAAAACAAAACAATAACCAAGCAATTAAAGGAAAGCGGCAGGCTGGGACTCGAACCCACGGTCTATTACTTTCTACATGTGCTCTCTAACCACTCGGCCACGGAGCTTACTGACAAACTGAAGTATTTCCCCGCCCCTAATGTGGGACCCATTGGCAGGCCCTGAGAAATACCCAGATGGGAAACGCCGAGGCGCGATGACCGGGAGTGTTGAAGGGCGCCATCTATTGATATGCTTGTCCCGGTACATCGTACGTACGGCATTTAGTGCCGACGCTCTCGCTCACTGATGCATTGATCCCATTTTTTGTCTGGATTAATTTTTTCAACAAGATTTTGGGTGAAATATGATCGAGGTGTATGAAAATGCATGATAGAAATATTTTTAAGAATGTATATGTCTCTGTTAATCTGAGAAAGCCGGAGATTTCTTGCTCATCTCTCTCTCCCCTGGTTTCGTTGAGTTGCGGTGGACGCGCAGGAGTCTTTTTTTTTGTTTTCACACCAGGAAACAAAAAAAGGCAAAAATAAATAATAAGAAGAACAATAGCAAACAGTATTTCAAGACGAATAATCCCTTTCCGCGCTATTGTTTTAATATTAATCGTTATCGCTTCTCGGCCTTTTGGCTAAGATCATTGCACATCGGTCTTAGTCTCGGTCAGGAACATCAGGAGGTGGTCCAGACTCGGCATTGCACTTAGCCTTGAGTCTGTAAGGCTCCTCCCCCGAAGTGGTCCCCGGCTTGCGTAGTGACGGTCTTCCGTGTTCTGCCTCGCATGGGTGATTTTGTTTAGGCATGAAGTTGCCTTTGTTCAGGCATGAAGTTGCCTTAGTTTAGGCGTGAAGTCGCCTTTGTATCGGCGTGAAGTCGCCATTTTTTGTGTTATATGTGTAGGCGTGAAGTCGCCTTTGTATGTTGTCTTTGTCCCGGGCAGGAGGGTTCGCAACCCTACTAGCTTGGTCCGACGTGGTCGGCCTGCCCGGTCCCCCAAGCGTGGTCTTGTGGGGGGGCCATAAAAAATAAGTATCTGTTCTTTTCAGCTTAATATCTGAAACGCTGTTCATTGAACAGCCAGTATATTAAACTGATTTTTGGATTTGGGCCGTGGAATAGAGGCTTGCCTCGTCCCGGCCACGGGTTGGCCCGGTATAGCAGTACATCCGGGATTCGGCCCACTCCCTTCGGGGAACATAAATTAATACAAAAACAGGTTCTGACTACGGTGCCCCGTCGTTAAAGGTTCGTTTTCTTTTGACGTTTTGGTGACAGGGCTTTCACATTGAATTACGGTAAATATTAGTAAGTGTGTAAAGTCTTGTTAAATTATGATGTTGGCGTTTCCATTGATTTCCGTTCAAGGTGTAAAAAAAAAAAAAAAAAAAAAAAGGCTTGGCCACGACCCCTCTGTGTCTGGTTATAAATGTATTGTTTGAGTCTCGTTGCAATATGTTTCTAGGCATCTTCTTCCTTTTCTTATTTGTTATCCCTTTTCCCCCTTGTTTTGCTTCTGATTTGTTTGTTTCCCAGGATGAGTGCTCCTGCCACGATTGGTCGCCAGAGGGCGCCGTAACAGTTGATGGCTTCGCATGCTCATATCGCGTCCGCGCATGTCCTATAAGTTGCCTCGCCGGGGCTGGGATGGCCATTGAATCATCTACAACCGACTGAGGAGACACAAACATGTCTGGCCGTGGCAAAGGAGGAAAGGGACTAGGCAAAGGGGGTGCCAAGCGACACCGCAAGGTTCTCCGAGATAACATCCAGGGAATCACTAAACCAGCCATTCGTCGGCTGGCCCGCCGCGGAGGAGTCAAGCGTATCTCCGGGCTCATCTACGAAGAAACCCGCGGAGTCCTCAAGGTTTTCCTGGAGAACGTTATCCGCGATGCAGTCACCTACTGCGAGCACGCCAAGAGGAAGACTGTCACTGCAATGGACGTGGTGTATGCGCTGAAGAGACAGGGACGCACGCTGTACGGCTTCGGCGGCTAGACACCATATTCAAAAATCAAACCGAACGGCTCTTTTCAGAGCCACCACTATTTCAAAAAAGAGATTGAATCTTGATTTTACTCGATTTCACTTGTCCTTGTCATGTGTGTTCTTAGAGTTGCTTTTCCCCTCCCTATTTCCACTGTAAAACATGTCTGGTCTCCATTTTTTGTCAAAGTCGATTAAGTAATAATTACTGGGTGCTCGTCTCAGGATATAGCGGGGAACGTATAGAGGGATCCGTGACATTTTGTTCGCGAATGGGTGTGTGTGATTATTGTCTTTATTACAAAACAAACATAAACAGCAGCCAGGGAAATCCGTATGTTTGTCACTTTTCTTTTAGGGGGTGGGGGAGGGGGTGTTTATTGGGGTTCAATTAATCCCAAGTAGGGGGTGGGAGAAATATTGTAGTCACAACGATCCCAAATGGATTCTGTTGCCGAGGGCTCATAATACTATAGGCTCGGAAAAGCAGCATTTTCGATTGAAATTTAACGTCTATACTTTTTCAACGTACGGAAATCGTGATCACTGAAGCGTCTCCGCTTGGCCCCCGAAGCACCCAATCGGAAGATAGCCCATTGTTAGGCTTCCAACCTAGGATGCTATGCGCCGGCCTTAAGAGGCGGGGTCCGTTCGCTCAATCTGCACTCAGTTGTGATCACCGTTCATCAAACCATACCCTTGACCATGGCGCGCACCAAGCAGACGGCAAGAAAGAGCACCGGGGGGAAAGCCCCCAGGAAGCAGTTGGCCACCAAGGCGGCCCGCAAGAGCGCACCGGCGACTGGCGGTGTCAAGAAACCCCATCGGTACCGACCGGGAACCGTCGCCCTCCGTGAGATTCGCCGCTACCAGAAGAGCACCGAACTGCTGATCCGAAAGCTGCCATTCCAGAGACTTGTGCGTGAAATTGCACAGGATTTCAAAACTGAACTGCGATTCCAGAGTTCTGCCGTCATGGCATTGCAAGAAGCGAGCGAAGCTTACCTCGTCGGCCTCTTCGAAGACACCAACCTGTGCGCCATTCACGCCAAGAGGGTCACCATCATGCCCAAGGACATCCAGTTGGCCCGCCGAATTCGGGGTGAACGAGCTTGAGCACGTTGTGTGCGCAAAAAGAAATAAAACTAACGGCTCTTTTCAGAGCCACTACTTCTTCAAAGAGAGATTAAGTCCAATCCCTGAGTTTTCCTTCAAATAAAGAATAAAGGGCCGTTGATTTTTTTCCGAATTATTATTGTTGATATTCTGTCCAAATACATTCCACTTTTTGGGTTCTATACGTATGCCTCATCCGAAACGTGTTCCAGGCAAAATTGAATTGTTATGGGCATGGTAATAATGATATATATTTCCTATCTGTTTTGACAATTACAGGTACTCGTTCTCTTATTTTCGTCGGTTTTGCGTTACATTGTATGATTCATTATAAATGGATGGTGCATAAGGGGGAAACAACATTTAAAGAAGTATTGGTGCACTACGACATATTAATTCGCCCTCCGCTGGAGATGACTTTATTATTTCCCAGAAATTCAGTAGACAATAATATTTAAGAAGGACACTTATACACGTGTCAGTCTGAGAAAAAGGCTAAAAATACCCTTGCCGGGGAGGGGGGGGGGGGGGGTCGTGCCGTGCGTGCATTGTATAACTATGCACGCATACCGCTTTCTTCACGCATGGGTTAGCGGTCACTGGCGGGAAAGTGGACGATGCATGGGTGGTCAGAATCCAAGCTGTGCACAATAAAAGCCGGCCAAGACGTGCTGGTCTTTCATTCGATCTCACGATCCGATACATTCCAAGTCCTCCAATATGGCTCCCAAAGTTAGCGGAAAAGGTCAGAAGAAGGCCGGAAATACTAAGGGTCCGGTTAGCGCAAACAAAAAGAGGCACCGGCGTCGCAAGGAGAGCTACGGCATCTACATCTACAAAGTGATGAAACAGGTGCACCCCGACACCGGAATCTCGAGCAAGGCAATGAGCATCATGAACAGCTTTGTCAACGACGTGTTTGAGCGCATCGCCAGCGAATCTTCTCGCCTCGCTCTCTACAACAAGAAGTCCACCATCACAAGCCGTGAAGTGCAGACAGCAGTACGCCTACTTCTTCCCGGGGAGCTTGCTAAGCATGCAGTCAGCGAAGGCACCAAGGCCGTCACCAAGTACACGACTTCAAAATAGAAATTTTGAAGGCTTCAAAACCAAACGGCTCTTTTCAGAGCCAACACAGTTTCCAAAAAGAGATTTGCCAGTCAGCTCAGTTCGCCCGATCAGCCCATTTCTTAGGTTTTACAACTAACCTTTTTTTATTCTGTTGTGTCCCTTTCACTCTCTCTCTTTTTTTTTAATATGCTTTTACCCTTCGTGAGGCGAGGGGAGGTAATGCGATTAAAGTTAATCCCTGAGTCTTGTCGTCGTCGTAAACACATAATTTAATTTATGCCACAGCCTTTTTCAATTGGTCATTTCTTTCAATCTCCGGACGAGTGCTTGCATTTTGTTGAGTGGGTTACTATTAAAAAATAAATTAGGATTTCGTCTGTGGGATGTTACAAATATCTAGCAAGAAACCGAGGCCAGTTTTAACCGCCGCGTGAGAGCAACGAATCACTGCCATTGTGCGGAGGCTGGTCGAAAGATCATGGGACTTCTTCGGCGGAATAACAATAAAACGTCTTAAAATGGAGGTAAGAATGTTGCATGTTTCTGTGTTTTATCTAGTGATTCCATTACTTTGAACGACGATGACACAGTTGTAATTTTTTGTTCCCTCGTCCCCCGCGTCCAAAATGGATGCGGTGCACCCAACCGTGCGACGGGCACGCCCGTGTCGCGTGATTGGCTACTTGGCACGCTTCAGCCAATCCACCAGAACGCTATAACTAGTGTTGTGTTTTCCAAGTGGGTTCATTCACACACCACCTTTACTGCAGAGTACATTCATCTTCTGTCACTATACTGTCAAGATGACTGGGCGAGGAAAGAGCGGCAAAGCAAGAAGCAAGGCCAAGAGCAGGTCCTCCAGGGCGGGACTCCAGTTCCCCGTGGGTCGTGTTCACAGATTTCTGCGTAAGGGCAACTACGCCCAGCGTGTCGGTGCCGGTGCACCGGTCTACCTTGCGGCAGTGATGGAGTACCTTACCGCGGAGATCTTGGAACTGGCCGGAAACGCTGCACGAGACAACAAGAAGACGAGAATTAATCCCCGCCATCTGCAGCTTGCTATACGCAACGACGAGGAGTTGAACAAGTTGATGAGCGGAGTTACCATCGCGCAGGGTGGTGTCCTTCCCAACATCCAGCAAGTTCTTCTGCCCAAGAAGACCGCCAAAGTGTCAAAGTAAAGAAAAGAACTTACTTTGCATCCACAAACCCAAAAGGCTCTTTTCAGAGCCACCACAACCTTCAAAAAAGAGATTTGTCGCTGCCTGTCTAACTCCACCTCTACCTTCACTCATAGCCGAAATCAATTTCTCTAATTTTTTTTATAAACAATAGAACACTGTTCCAGATAGAATTCCCACTGTGTCCTTTAACTTAATCATTATGCAAAATTTTACGCACTGCGTATGTGACCGGCCGGCCGGCTGAGTACATTAGCCATACATGTATGTATATGCATTGTCTTAAATGTTGCCTCATGTAGAATGTGAATGACTTATTCACCAAAGGTTACAAAAATGGACAAATAATGGTGCGTTGACATTTGTTTCCCGTTTGTTTCTTTTCTTTCTTTCTCTCTCTTCAATTAACTCCCCGCGGGACCGCATTGATATTGATACATAAGTATTATAAGCGCAAATGAAAACGGTATGACGAATGTTTTCTTTTCTTTCGAATTTTCTTCTTATAACTTCATGACGAAATAAACAATAAATCAATGAAATAAAATAGTAATTATTACAAAAAGGGGAAATAAGTAAGTGAAAAAATAACAAAACAAAACAATAACCAAGCAATTAAAGGAAAGCGGCAGGCTGGGACTCGAACCCACGGTCTATTACTTTCTACATGTGCTCTCTAACCACTCGGCCACGGAGCTTACTGACAAACTGAAGTATTTCCCCGCCCCTAATGTGGGACCCATTGGCAGGCCCTGAGAAATACCCAGATGGGAAACGCCGAGGCGCGATGACCGGGAGTGTTGAAGGGCGCCATCTATTGATATGCTTGTCCCGGTACATCGTACGTACGGCATTTAGTGCCGACGCTCTCGCTCACTGATGCATTGATCCCATTTTTTGTCTGGATTAATTTTTTCAACAAGATTTTGGGTGAAATATGATCGAGGTGTATGAAAATGCATGATAGAAATATTTTTAAGAATGTATATGTCTCTGTTAATCTGAGAAAGCCGGAGATTTCTTGCTCATCTCTCTCTCCCCTGGTTTCGTTGAGTTGCGGTGGACGCGCAGGAGTCTTTTTTTTTGTTTTCACACCAGGAAACAAAAAAAGGCAAAAATAAATAATAAGAAGAACAATAGCAAACAGTATTTCAAGACGAATAATCCCTTTCCGCGCTATTGTTTTAATATTAATCGTTATCGCTTCTCGGCCTTTTGGCTAAGATCATTGCACATCGGTCTTAGTCTCGGTCAGGAACATCAGGAGGTGGTCCAGACTCGGCATTGCACTTAGCCTTGAGTCTGTAAGGCTCCTCCCCCGAAGTGGTCCCCGGCTTGCGTAGTGACGGTCTTCCGTGTTCTGCCTCGCATGGGTGATTTTGTTTAGGCATGAAGTTGCCTTTGTTCAGGCATGAAGTTGCCTTAGTTTAGGCGTGAAGTCGCCTTTGTATCGGCGTGAAGTCGCCATTTTTTGTGTTATATGTGTAGGCGTGAAGTCGCCTTTGTATGTTGTCTTTGTCCCGGGCAGGAGGGTTCGCAACCCTACTAGCTTGGTCCGACGTGGTCGGCCTGCCCGGTCCCCCAAGCGTGGTCTTGTGGGGGGGCCATAAAAAATAAGTATCTGTTCTTTTCAGCTTAATATCTGAAACGCTGTTCATTGAACAGCCAGTATATTAAACTGATTTTTGGATTTGGGCCGTGGAATAGAGGCTTGCCTCGTCCCGGCCACGGGTTGGCCCGGTATAGCAGTACATCCGGGATTCGGCCCACTCCCTTCGGGGAACATAAATTAATACAAAAACAGGTTCTGACTACGGTGCCCCGTCGTTAAAGGTTCGTTTTCTTTTGACGTTTTGGTGACAGGGCTTTCACATTGAATTACGGTAAATATTAGTAAGTGTGTAAAGTCTTGTTAAATTATGATGTTGGCGTTTCCATTGATTTCCGTTCAAGGTGTAAAAAAAAAAAAAAAAAAAAAAAGGCTTGGCCACGACCCCTCTGTGTCTGGTTATAAATGTATTGTTTGAGTCTCGTTGCAATATGTTTCTAGGCATCTTCTTCCTTTTCTTATTTGTTATCCCTTTTCCCCCTTGTTTTGCTTCTGATTTGTTTGTTTCCCAGGATGAGTGCTCCTGCCACGATTGGTCGCCAGAGGGCGCCGTAACAGTTGATGGCTTCGCATGCTCATATCGCGTCCGCGCATGTCCTATAAGTTGCCTCGCCGGGGCTGGGATGGCCATTGAATCATCTACAACCGACTGAGGAGACACAAACATGTCTGGCCGTGGCAAAGGAGGAAAGGGACTAGGCAAAGGGGGTGCCAAGCGACACCGCAAGGTTCTCCGAGATAACATCCAGGGAATCACTAAACCAGCCATTCGTCGGCTGGCCCGCCGCGGAGGAGTCAAGCGTATCTCCGGGCTCATCTACGAAGAAACCCGCGGAGTCCTCAAGGTTTTCCTGGAGAACGTTATCCGCGATGCAGTCACCTACTGCGAGCACGCCAAGAGGAAGACTGTCACTGCAATGGACGTGGTGTATGCGCTGAAGAGACAGGGACGCACGCTGTACGGCTTCGGCGGCTAGACACCATATTCAAAAATCAAACCGAACGGCTCTTTTCAGAGCCACCACTATTTCAAAAAAGAGATTGAATCTTGATTTTACTCGATTTCACTTGTCCTTGTCATGTGTGTTCTTAGAGTTGCTTTTCCCCTCCCTATTTCCACTGTAAAACATGTCTGGTCTCCATTTTTTGTCAAAGTCGATTAAGTAATAATTACTGGGTGCTCGTCTCAGGATATAGCGGGGAACGTATAGAGGGATCCGTGACATTTTGTTCGCGAATGGGTGTGTGTGATTATTGTCTTTATTACAAAACAAACATAAACAGCAGCCAGGGAAATCCGTATGTTTGTCACTTTTCTTTTAGGGGGTGGGGGAGGGGGTGTTTATTGGGGTTCAATTAATCCCAAGTAGGGGGTGGGAGAAATATTGTAGTCACAACGATCCCAAATGGATTCTGTTGCCGAGGGCTCATAATACTATAGGCTCGGAAAAGCAGCATTTTCGATTGAAATTTAACGTCTATACTTTTTCAACGTACGGAAATCGTGATCACTGAAGCGTCTCCGCTTGGCCCCCGAAGCACCCAATCGGAAGATAGCCCATTGTTAGGCTTCCAACCTAGGATGCTATGCGCCGGCCTTAAGAGGCGGGGTCCGTTCGCTCAATCTGCACTCAGTTGTGATCACCGTTCATCAAACCATACCCTTGACCATGGCGCGCACCAAGCAGACGGCAAGAAAGAGCACCGGGGGGAAAGCCCCCAGGAAGCAGTTGGCCACCAAGGCGGCCCGCAAGAGCGCACCGGCGACTGGCGGTGTCAAGAAACCCCATCGGTACCGACCGGGAACCGTCGCCCTCCGTGAGATTCGCCGCTACCAGAAGAGCACCGAACTGCTGATCCGAAAGCTGCCATTCCAGAGACTTGTGCGTGAAATTGCACAGGATTTCAAAACTGAACTGCGATTCCAGAGTTCTGCCGTCATGGCATTGCAAGAAGCGAGCGAAGCTTACCTCGTCGGCCTCTTCGAAGACACCAACCTGTGCGCCATTCACGCCAAGAGGGTCACCATCATGCCCAAGGACATCCAGTTGGCCCGCCGAATTCGGGGTGAACGAGCTTGAGCACGTTGTGTGCGCAAAAAGAAATAAAACTAACGGCTCTTTTCAGAGCCACTACTTCTTCAAAGAGAGATTAAGTCCAATCCCTGAGTTTTCCTTCAAATAAAGAATAAAGGGCCGTTGATTTTTTTCCGAATTATTATTGTTGATATTCTGTCCAAATACATTCCACTTTTTGGGTTCTATACGTATGCCTCATCCGAAACGTGTTCCAGGCAAAATTGAATTGTTATGGGCATGGTAATAATGATATATATTTCCTATCTGTTTTGACAATTACAGGTACTCGTTCTCTTATTTTCGTCGGTTTTGCGTTACATTGTATGATTCATTATAAATGGATGGTGCATAAGGGGGAAACAACATTTAAAGAAGTATTGGTGCACTACGACATATTAATTCGCCCTCCGCTGGAGATGACTTTATTATTTCCCAGAAATTCAGTAGACAATAATATTTAAGAAGGACACTTATACACGTGTCAGTCTGAGAAAAAGGCTAAAAATACCCTTGCCGGGGAGGGGGGGGGGGGGGGGGGTCGTGCCGTGCGTGCATTGTATAACTATGCACGCATACCGCTTTCTTCACGCATGGGTTAGCGGTCACTGGCGGGAAAGTGGACGATGCATGGGTGGTCAGAATCCAAGCTGTGCACAATAAAAGCCGGCCAAGACGTGCTGGTCTTTCATTCGATCTCACGATCCGATACATTCCAAGTCCTCCAATATGGCTCCCAAAGTTAGCGGAAAAGGTCAGAAGAAGGCCGGAAATACTAAGGGTCCGGTTAGCGCAAACAAAAAGAGGCACCGGCGTCGCAAGGAGAGCTACGGCATCTACATCTACAAAGTGATGAAACAGGTGCACCCCGACACCGGAATCTCGAGCAAGGCAATGAGCATCATGAACAGCTTTGTCAACGACGTGTTTGAGCGCATCGCCAGCGAATCTTCTCGCCTCGCTCTCTACAACAAGAAGTCCACCATCACAAGCCGTGAAGTGCAGACAGCAGTACGCCTACTTCTTCCCGGGGAGCTTGCTAAGCATGCAGTCAGCGAAGGCACCAAGGCCGTCACCAAGTACACGACTTCAAAATAGAAATTTTGAAGGCTTCAAAACCAAACGGCTCTTTTCAGAGCCAACACAGTTTCCAAAAAGAGATTTGCCAGTCAGCTCAGTTCGCCCGATCAGCCCATTTCTTAGGTTTTACAACTAACCTTTTTTTATTCTGTTGTGTCCCTTTCACTCTCTCTCTTTTTTTTTAATATGCTTTTACCCTTCGTGAGGCGAGGGGAGGTAATGCGATTAAAGTTAATCCCTGAGTCTTGTCGTCGTCGTAAACACATAATTTAATTTATGCCACAGCCTTTTTCAATTGGTCATTTCTTTCAATCTCCGGACGAGTGCTTGCATTTTGTTGAGTGGGTTACTATTAAAAAATAAATTAGGATTTCGTCTGTGGGATGTTACAAATATCTAGCAAGAAACCGAGGCCAGTTTTAACCGCCGCGTGAGAGCAACGAATCACTGCCATTGTGCGGAGGCTGGTCGAAAGATCATGGGACTTCTTCGGCGGAATAACAATAAAACGTCTTAAAATGGAGGTAAGAATGTTGCATGTTTCTGTGTTTTATCTAGTGATTCCATTACTTTGAACGACGATGACACAGTTGTAATTTTTTGTTCCCTCGTCCCCCGCGTCCAAAATGGATGCGGTGCACCCAACCGTGCGACGGGCACGCCCGTGTCGCGTGATTGGCTACTTGGCACGCTTCAGCCAATCCACCAGAACGCTATAACTAGTGTTGTGTTTTCCAAGTGGGTTCATTCACACACCACCTTTACTGCAGAGTACATTCATCTTCTGTCACTATACTGTCAAGATGACTGGGCGAGGAAAGAGCGGCAAAGCAAGAAGCAAGGCCAAGAGCAGGTCCTCCAGGGCGGGACTCCAGTTCCCCGTGGGTCGTGTTCACAGATTTCTGCGTAAGGGCAACTACGCCCAGCGTGTCGGTGCCGGTGCACCGGTCTACCTTGCGGCAGTGATGGAGTACCTTACCGCGGAGATCTTGGAACTGGCCGGAAACGCTGCACGAGACAACAAGAAGACGAGAATTAATCCCCGCCATCTGCAGCTTGCTATACGCAACGACGAGGAGTTGAACAAGTTGATGAGCGGAGTTACCATCGCGCAGGGTGGTGTCCTTCCCAACATCCAGCAAGTTCTTCTGCCCAAGAAGACCGCCAAAGTGTCAAAGTAAAGAAAAGAACTTACTTTGCATCCACAAACCCAAAAGGCTCTTTTCAGAGCCACCACAACCTTCAAAAAAGAGATTTGTCGCTGCCTGTCTAACTCCACCTCTACCTTCACTCATAGCCGAAATCAATTTCTCTAATTTTTTTTATAAACAATAGAACACTGTTCCAGATAGAATTCCCACTGTGTCCTTTAACTTAATCATTATGCAAAATTTTACGCACTGCGTATGTGACCGGCCGGCCGGCTGAGTACATTAGCCATACATGTATGTATATGCATTGTCTTAAATGTTGCCTCATGTAGAATGTGAATGACTTATTCACCAAAGGTTACAAAAATGGACAAATAATGGTGCGTTGACATTTGTTTCCCGTTTGTTTCTTTTCTTTCTTTCTCTCTCTTCAATTAACTCCCCGCGGGACCGCATTGATATTGATACATAAGTATTATAAGCGCAAATGAAAACGGTATGACGAATGTTTTCTTTTCTTTCGAATTTTCTTCTTATAACTTCATGACGAAATAAACAATAAATCAATGAAATAAAATAGTAATTATTACAAAAAGGGGAAATAAGTAAGTGAAAAAATAACAAAACAAAACAATAACCAAGCAATTAAAGGAAAGCGGCAGGCTGGGACTCGAACCCACGGTCTATTACTTTCTACATGTGCTCTCTAACCACTCGGCCACGGAGCTTACTGACAAACTGAAGTATTTCCCCGCCCCTAATGTGGGACCCATTGGCAGGCCCTGAGAAATACCCAGATGGGAAACGCCGAGGCGCGATGACCGGGAGTGTTGAAGGGCGCCATCTATTGATATGCTTGTCCCGGTACATCGTACGTACGGCATTTAGTGCCGACGCTCTCGCTCACTGATGCATTGATCCCATTTTTTGTCTGGATTAATTTTTTCAACAAGATTTTGGGTGAAATATGATCGAGGTGTATGAAAATGCATGATAGAAATATTTTTAAGAATGTATATGTCTCTGTTAATCTGAGAAAGCCGGAGATTTCTTGCTCATCTCTCTCTCCCCTGGTTTCGTTGAGTTGCGGTGGACGCGCAGGAGTCTTTTTTTTTGTTTTCACACCAGGAAACAAAAAAAGGCAAAAATAAATAATAAGAAGAACAATAGCAAACAGTATTTCAAGACGAATAATCCCTTTCCGCGCTATTGTTTTAATATTAATCGTTATCGCTTCTCGGCCTTTTGGCTAAGATCATTGCACATCGGTCTTAGTCTCGGTCAGGAACATCAGGAGGTGGTCCAGACTCGGCATTGCACTTAGCCTTGAGTCTGTAAGGCTCCTCCCCCGAAGTGGTCCCCGGCTTGCGTAGTGACGGTCTTCCGTGTTCTGCCTCGCATGGGTGATTTTGTTTAGGCATGAAGTTGCCTTTGTTCAGGCATGAAGTTGCCTTAGTTTAGGCGTGAAGTCGCCTTTGTATCGGCGTGAAGTCGCCATTTTTTGTGTTATATGTGTAGGCGTGAAGTCGCCTTTGTATGTTGTCTTTGTCCCGGGCAGGAGGGTTCGCAACCCTACTAGCTTGGTCCGACGTGGTCGGCCTGCCCGGTCCCCCAAGCGTGGTCTTGTGGGGGGGCCATAAAAAATAAGTATCTGTTCTTTTCAGCTTAATATCTGAAACGCTGTTCATTGAACAGCCAGTATATTAAACTGATTTTTGGATTTGGGCCGTGGAATAGAGGCTTGCCTCGTCCCGGCCACGGGTTGGCCCGGTATAGCAGTACATCCGGGATTCGGCCCACTCCCTTCGGGGAACATAAATTAATACAAAAACAGGTTCTGACTACGGTGCCCCGTCGTTAAAGGTTCGTTTTCTTTTGACGTTTTGGTGACAGGGCTTTCACATTGAATTACGGTAAATATTAGTAAGTGTGTAAAGTCTTGTTAAATTATGATGTTGGCGTTTCCATTGATTTCCGTTCAAGGTGTAAAAAAAAAAAAAAAAAAAAAAAGGCTTGGCCACGACCCCTCTGTGTCTGGTTATAAATGTATTGTTTGAGTCTCGTTGCAATATGTTTCTAGGCATCTTCTTCCTTTTCTTATTTGTTATCCCTTTTCCCCCTTGTTTTGCTTCTGATTTGTTTGTTTCCCAGGATGAGTGCTCCTGCCACGATTGGTCGCCAGAGGGCGCCGTAACAGTTGATGGCTTCGCATGCTCATATCGCGTCCGCGCATGTCCTATAAGTTGCCTCGCCGGGGCTGGGATGGCCATTGAATCATCTACAACCGACTGAGGAGACACAAACATGTCTGGCCGTGGCAAAGGAGGAAAGGGACTAGGCAAAGGGGGTGCCAAGCGACACCGCAAGGTTCTCCGAGATAACATCCAGGGAATCACTAAACCAGCCATTCGTCGGCTGGCCCGCCGCGGAGGAGTCAAGCGTATCTCCGGGCTCATCTACGAAGAAACCCGCGGAGTCCTCAAGGTTTTCCTGGAGAACGTTATCCGCGATGCAGTCACCTACTGCGAGCACGCCAAGAGGAAGACTGTCACTGCAATGGACGTGGTGTATGCGCTGAAGAGACAGGGACGCACGCTGTACGGCTTCGGCGGCTAGACACCATATTCAAAAATCAAACCGAACGGCTCTTTTCAGAGCCACCACTATTTCAAAAAAGAGATTGAATCTTGATTTTACTCGATTTCACTTGTCCTTGTCATGTGTGTTCTTAGAGTTGCTTTTCCCCTCCCTATTTCCACTGTAAAACATGTCTGGTCTCCATTTTTTGTCAAAGTCGATTAAGTAATAATTACTGGGTGCTCGTCTCAGGATATAGCGGGGAACGTATAGAGGGATCCGTGACATTTTGTTCGCGAATGGGTGTGTGTGATTATTGTCTTTATTACAAAACAAACATAAACAGCAGCCAGGGAAATCCGTATGTTTGTCACTTTTCTTTTAGGGGGTGGGGGAGGGGGTGTTTATTGGGGTTCAATTAATCCCAAGTAGGGGGTGGGAGAAATATTGTAGTCACAACGATCCCAAATGGATTCTGTTGCCGAGGGCTCATAATACTATAGGCTCGGAAAAGCAGCATTTTCGATTGAAATTTAACGTCTATACTTTTTCAACGTACGGAAATCGTGATCACTGAAGCGTCTCCGCTTGGCCCCCGAAGCACCCAATCGGAAGATAGCCCATTGTTAGGCTTCCAACCTAGGATGCTATGCGCCGGCCTTAAGAGGCGGGGTCCGTTCGCTCAATCTGCACTCAGTTGTGATCACCGTTCATCAAACCATACCCTTGACCATGGCGCGCACCAAGCAGACGGCAAGAAAGAGCACCGGGGGGAAAGCCCCCAGGAAGCAGTTGGCCACCAAGGCGGCCCGCAAGAGCGCACCGGCGACTGGCGGTGTCAAGAAACCCCATCGGTACCGACCGGGAACCGTCGCCCTCCGTGAGATTCGCCGCTACCAGAAGAGCACCGAACTGCTGATCCGAAAGCTGCCATTCCAGAGACTTGTGCGTGAAATTGCACAGGATTTCAAAACTGAACTGCGATTCCAGAGTTCTGCCGTCATGGCATTGCAAGAAGCGAGCGAAGCTTACCTCGTCGGCCTCTTCGAAGACACCAACCTGTGCGCCATTCACGCCAAGAGGGTCACCATCATGCCCAAGGACATCCAGTTGGCCCGCCGAATTCGGGGTGAACGAGCTTGAGCACGTTGTGTGCGCAAAAAGAAATAAAACTAACGGCTCTTTTCAGAGCCACTACTTCTTCAAAGAGAGATTAAGTCCAATCCCTGAGTTTTCCTTCAAATAAAGAATAAAGGGCCGTTGATTTTTTTCCGAATTATTATTGTTGATATTCTGTCCAAATACATTCCACTTTTTGGGTTCTATACGTATGCCTCATCCGAAACGTGTTCCAGGCAAAATTGAATTGTTATGGGCATGGTAATAATGATATATATTTCCTATCTGTTTTGACAATTACAGGTACTCGTTCTCTTATTTTCGTCGGTTTTGCGTTACATTGTATGATTCATTATAAATGGATGGTGCATAAGGGGGAAACAACATTTAAAGAAGTATTGGTGCACTACGACATATTAATTCGCCCTCCGCTGGAGATGACTTTATTATTTCCCAGAAATTCAGTAGACAATAATATTTAAGAAGGACACTTATACACGTGTCAGTCTGAGAAAAAGGCTAAAAATACCCTTGCCGGGGAGGGGGGGGGGGGGGGGGGTCGTGCCGTGCGTGCATTGTATAACTATGCACGCATACCGCTTTCTTCACGCATGGGTTAGCGGTCACTGGCGGGAAAGTGGACGATGCATGGGTGGTCAGAATCCAAGCTGTGCACAATAAAAGCCGGCCAAGACGTGCTGGTCTTTCATTCGATCTCACGATCCGATACATTCCAAGTCCTCCAATATGGCTCCCAAAGTTAGCGGAAAAGGTCAGAAGAAGGCCGGAAATACTAAGGGTCCGGTTAGCGCAAACAAAAAGAGGCACCGGCGTCGCAAGGAGAGCTACGGCATCTACATCTACAAAGTGATGAAACAGGTGCACCCCGACACCGGAATCTCGAGCAAGGCAATGAGCATCATGAACAGCTTTGTCAACGACGTGTTTGAGCGCATCGCCAGCGAATCTTCTCGCCTCGCTCTCTACAACAAGAAGTCCACCATCACAAGCCGTGAAGTGCAGACAGCAGTACGCCTACTTCTTCCCGGGGAGCTTGCTAAGCATGCAGTCAGCGAAGGCACCAAGGCCGTCACCAAGTACACGACTTCAAAATAGAAATTTTGAAGGCTTCAAAACCAAACGGCTCTTTTCAGAGCCAACACAGTTTCCAAAAAGAGATTTGCCAGTCAGCTCAGTTCGCCCGATCAGCCCATTTCTTAGGTTTTACAACTAACCTTTTTTTATTCTGTTGTGTCCCTTTCACTCTCTCTCTTTTTTTTTAATATGCTTTTACCCTTCGTGAGGCGAGGGGAGGTAATGCGATTAAAGTTAATCCCTGAGTCTTGTCGTCGTCGTAAACACATAATTTAATTTATGCCACAGCCTTTTTCAATTGGTCATTTCTTTCAATCTCCGGACGAGTGCTTGCATTTTGTTGAGTGGGTTACTATTAAAAAATAAATTAGGATTTCGTCTGTGGGATGTTACAAATATCTAGCAAGAAACCGAGGCCAGTTTTAACCGCCGCGTGAGAGCAACGAATCACTGCCATTGTGCGGAGGCTGGTCGAAAGATCATGGGACTTCTTCGGCGGAATAACAATAAAACGTCTTAAAATGGAGGTAAGAATGTTGCATGTTTCTGTGTTTTATCTAGTGATTCCATTACTTTGAACGACGATGACACAGTTGTAATTTTTTGTTCCCTCGTCCCCCGCGTCCAAAATGGATGCGGTGCACCCAACCGTGCGACGGGCACGCCCGTGTCGCGTGATTGGCTACTTGGCACGCTTCAGCCAATCCACCAGAACGCTATAACTAGTGTTGTGTTTTCCAAGTGGGTTCATTCACACACCACCTTTACTGCAGAGTACATTCATCTTCTGTCACTATACTGTCAAGATGACTGGGCGAGGAAAGAGCGGCAAAGCAAGAAGCAAGGCCAAGAGCAGGTCCTCCAGGGCGGGACTCCAGTTCCCCGTGGGTCGTGTTCACAGATTTCTGCGTAAGGGCAACTACGCCCAGCGTGTCGGTGCCGGTGCACCGGTCTACCTTGCGGCAGTGATGGAGTACCTTACCGCGGAGATCTTGGAACTGGCCGGAAACGCTGCACGAGACAACAAGAAGACGAGAATTAATCCCCGCCATCTGCAGCTTGCTATACGCAACGACGAGGAGTTGAACAAGTTGATGAGCGGAGTTACCATCGCGCAGGGTGGTGTCCTTCCCAACATCCAGCAAGTTCTTCTGCCCAAGAAGACCGCCAAAGTGTCAAAGTAAAGAAAAGAACTTACTTTGCATCCACAAACCCAAAAGGCTCTTTTCAGAGCCACCACAACCTTCAAAAAAGAGATTTGTCGCTGCCTGTCTAACTCCACCTCTACCTTCACTCATAGCCGAAATCAATTTCTCTAATTTTTTTTATAAACAATAGAACACTGTTCCAGATAGAATTCCCACTGTGTCCTTTAACTTAATCATTATGCAAAATTTTACGCACTGCGTATGTGACCGGCCGGCCGGCTGAGTACATTAGCCATACATGTATGTATATGCATTGTCTTAAATGTTGCCTCATGTAGAATGTGAATGACTTATTCACCAAAGGTTACAAAAATGGACAAATAATGGTGCGTTGACATTTGTTTCCCGTTTGTTTCTTTTCTTTCTTTCTCTCTCTTCAATTAACTCCCCGCGGGACCGCATTGATATTGATACATAAGTATTATAAGCGCAAATGAAAACGGTATGACGAATGTTTTCTTTTCTTTCGAATTTTCTTCTTATAACTTCATGACGAAATAAACAATAAATCAATGAAATAAAATAGTAATTATTACAAAAAGGGGAAATAAGTAAGTGAAAAAATAACAAAACAAAACAATAACCAAGCAATTAAAGGAAAGCGGCAGGCTGGGACTCGAACCCACGGTCTATTACTTTCTACATGTGCTCTCTAACCACTCGGCCACGGAGCTTACTGACAAACTGAAGTATTTCCCCGCCCCTAATGTGGGACCCATTGGCAGGCCCTGAGAAATACCCAGATGGGAAACGCCGAGGCGCGATGACCGGGAGTGTTGAAGGGCGCCATCTATTGATATGCTTGTCCCGGTACATCGTACGTACGGCATTTAGTGCCGACGCTCTCGCTCACTGATGCATTGATCCCATTTTTTGTCTGGATTAATTTTTTCAACAAGATTTTGGGTGAAATATGATCGAGGTGTATGAAAATGCATGATAGAAATATTTTTAAGAATGTATATGTCTCTGTTAATCTGAGAAAGCCGGAGATTTCTTGCTCATCTCTCTCTCCCCTGGTTTCGTTGAGTTGCGGTGGACGCGCAGGAGTCTTTTTTTTTGTTTTCACACCAGGAAACAAAAAAAGGCAAAAATAAATAATAAGAAGAACAATAGCAAACAGTATTTCAAGACGAATAATCCCTTTCCGCGCTATTGTTTTAATATTAATCGTTATCGCTTCTCGGCCTTTTGGCTAAGATCATTGCACATCGGTCTTAGTCTCGGTCAGGAACATCAGGAGGTGGTCCAGACTCGGCATTGCACTTAGCCTTGAGTCTGTAAGGCTCCTCCCCCGAAGTGGTCCCCGGCTTGCGTAGTGACGGTCTTCCGTGTTCTGCCTCGCATGGGTGATTTTGTTTAGGCATGAAGTTGCCTTTGTTCAGGCATGAAGTTGCCTTAGTTTAGGCGTGAAGTCGCCTTTGTATCGGCGTGAAGTCGCCATTTTTTGTGTTATATGTGTAGGCGTGAAGTCGCCTTTGTATGTTGTCTTTGTCCCGGGCAGGAGGGTTCGCAACCCTACTAGCTTGGTCCGACGTGGTCGGCCTGCCCGGTCCCCCAAGCGTGGTCTTGTGGGGGGGCCATAAAAAATAAGTATCTGTTCTTTTCAGCTTAATATCTGAAACGCTGTTCATTGAACAGCCAGTATATTAAACTGATTTTTGGATTTGGGCCGTGGAATAGAGGCTTGCCTCGTCCCGGCCACGGGTTGGCCCGGTATAGCAGTACATCCGGGATTCGGCCCACTCCCTTCGGGGAACATAAATTAATACAAAAACAGGTTCTGACTACGGTGCCCCGTCGTTAAAGGTTCGTTTTCTTTTGACGTTTTGGTGACAGGGCTTTCACATTGAATTACGGTAAATATTAGTAAGTGTGTAAAGTCTTGTTAAATTATGATGTTGGCGTTTCCATTGATTTCCGTTCAAGGTGTAAAAAAAAAAAAAAAAAAAAAAAAGGCTTGGCCACGACCCCTCTGTGTCTGGTTATAAATGTATTGTTTGAGTCTCGTTGCAATATGTTTCTAGGCATCTTCTTCCTTTTCTTATTTGTTATCCCTTTTCCCCCTTGTTTTGCTTCTGATTTGTTTGTTTCCCAGGATGAGTGCTCCTGCCACGATTGGTCGCCAGAGGGCGCCGTAACAGTTGATGGCTTCGCATGCTCATATCGCGTCCGCGCATGTCCTATAAGTTGCCTCGCCGGGGCTGGGATGGCCATTGAATCATCTACAACCGACTGAGGAGACACAAACATGTCTGGCCGTGGCAAAGGAGGAAAGGGACTAGGCAAAGGGGGTGCCAAGCGACACCGCAAGGTTCTCCGAGATAACATCCAGGGAATCACTAAACCAGCCATTCGTCGGCTGGCCCGCCGCGGAGGAGTCAAGCGTATCTCCGGGCTCATCTACGAAGAAACCCGCGGAGTCCTCAAGGTTTTCCTGGAGAACGTTATCCGCGATGCAGTCACCTACTGCGAGCACGCCAAGAGGAAGACTGTCACTGCAATGGACGTGGTGTATGCGCTGAAGAGACAGGGACGCACGCTGTACGGCTTCGGCGGCTAGACACCATATTCAAAAATCAAACCGAACGGCTCTTTTCAGAGCCACCACTATTTCAAAAAAGAGATTGAATCTTGATTTTACTCGATTTCACTTGTCCTTGTCATGTGTGTTCTTAGAGTTGCTTTTCCCCTCCCTATTTCCACTGTAAAACATGTCTGGTCTCCATTTTTTGTCAAAGTCGATTAAGTAATAATTACTGGGTGCTCGTCTCAGGATATAGCGGGGAACGTATAGAGGGATCCGTGACATTTTGTTCGCGAATGGGTGTGTGTGATTATTGTCTTTATTACAAAACAAACATAAACAGCAGCCAGGGAAATCCGTATGTTTGTCACTTTTCTTTTAGGGGGTGGGGGAGGGGGTGTTTATTGGGGTTCAATTAATCCCAAGTAGGGGGTGGGAGAAATATTGTAGTCACAACGATCCCAAATGGATTCTGTTGCCGAGGGCTCATAATACTATAGGCTCGGAAAAGCAGCATTTTCGATTGAAATTTAACGTCTATACTTTTTCAACGTACGGAAATCGTGATCACTGAAGCGTCTCCGCTTGGCCCCCGAAGCACCCAATCGGAAGATAGCCCATTGTTAGGCTTCCAACCTAGGATGCTATGCGCCGGCCTTAAGAGGCGGGGTCCGTTCGCTCAATCTGCACTCAGTTGTGATCACCGTTCATCAAACCATACCCTTGACCATGGCGCGCACCAAGCAGACGGCAAGAAAGAGCACCGGGGGGAAAGCCCCCAGGAAGCAGTTGGCCACCAAGGCGGCCCGCAAGAGCGCACCGGCGACTGGCGGTGTCAAGAAACCCCATCGGTACCGACCGGGAACCGTCGCCCTCCGTGAGATTCGCCGCTACCAGAAGAGCACCGAACTGCTGATCCGAAAGCTGCCATTCCAGAGACTTGTGCGTGAAATTGCACAGGATTTCAAAACTGAACTGCGATTCCAGAGTTCTGCCGTCATGGCATTGCAAGAAGCGAGCGAAGCTTACCTCGTCGGCCTCTTCGAAGACACCAACCTGTGCGCCATTCACGCCAAGAGGGTCACCATCATGCCCAAGGACATCCAGTTGGCCCGCCGAATTCGGGGTGAACGAGCTTGAGCACGTTGTGTGCGCAAAAAGAAATAAAACTAACGGCTCTTTTCAGAGCCACTACTTCTTCAAAGAGAGATTAAGTCCAATCCCTGAGTTTTCCTTCAAATAAAGAATAAAGGGCCGTTGATTTTTTTCCGAATTATTATTGTTGATATTCTGTCCAAATACATTCCACTTTTTGGGTTCTATACGTATGCCTCATCCGAAACGTGTTCCAGGCAAAATTGAATTGTTATGGGCATGGTAATAATGATATATATTTCCTATCTGTTTTGACAATTACAGGTACTCGTTCTCTTATTTTCGTCGGTTTTGCGTTACATTGTATGATTCATTATAAATGGATGGTGCATAAGGGGGAAACAACATTTAAAGAAGTATTGGTGCACTACGACATATTAATTCGCCCTCCGCTGGAGATGACTTTATTATTTCCCAGAAATTCAGTAGACAATAATATTTAAGAAGGACACTTATACACGTGTCAGTCTGAGAAAAAGGCTAAAAATACCCTTGCCGGGGAGGGGGGGGGGGGGGGGGTCGTGCCGTGCGTGCATTGTATAACTATGCACGCATACCGCTTTCTTCACGCATGGGTTAGCGGTCACTGGCGGGAAAGTGGACGATGCATGGGTGGTCAGAATCCAAGCTGTGCACAATAAAAGCCGGCCAAGACGTGCTGGTCTTTCATTCGATCTCACGATCCGATACATTCCAAGTCCTCCAATATGGCTCCCAAAGTTAGCGGAAAAGGTCAGAAGAAGGCCGGAAATACTAAGGGTCCGGTTAGCGCAAACAAAAAGAGGCACCGGCGTCGCAAGGAGAGCTACGGCATCTACATCTACAAAGTGATGAAACAGGTGCACCCCGACACCGGAATCTCGAGCAAGGCAATGAGCATCATGAACAGCTTTGTCAACGACGTGTTTGAGCGCATCGCCAGCGAATCTTCTCGCCTCGCTCTCTACAACAAGAAGTCCACCATCACAAGCCGTGAAGTGCAGACAGCAGTACGCCTACTTCTTCCCGGGGAGCTTGCTAAGCATGCAGTCAGCGAAGGCACCAAGGCCGTCACCAAGTACACGACTTCAAAATAGAAATTTTGAAGGCTTCAAAACCAAACGGCTCTTTTCAGAGCCAACACAGTTTCCAAAAAGAGATTTGCCAGTCAGCTCAGTTCGCCCGATCAGCCCATTTCTTAGGTTTTACAACTAACCTTTTTTTATTCTGTTGTGTCCCTTTCACTCTCTCTCTTTTTTTTTAATATGCTTTTACCCTTCGTGAGGCGAGGGGAGGTAATGCGATTAAAGTTAATCCCTGAGTCTTGTCGTCGTCGTAAACACATAATTTAATTTATGCCACAGCCTTTTTCAATTGGTCATTTCTTTCAATCTCCGGACGAGTGCTTGCATTTTGTTGAGTGGGTTACTATTAAAAAATAAATTAGGATTTCGTCTGTGGGATGTTACAAATATCTAGCAAGAAACCGAGGCCAGTTTTAACCGCCGCGTGAGAGCAACGAATCACTGCCATTGTGCGGAGGCTGGTCGAAAGATCATGGGACTTCTTCGGCGGAATAACAATAAAACGTCTTAAAATGGAGGTAAGAATGTTGCATGTTTCTGTGTTTTATCTAGTGATTCCATTACTTTGAACGACGATGACACAGTTGTAATTTTTTGTTCCCTCGTCCCCCGCGTCCAAAATGGATGCGGTGCACCCAACCGTGCGACGGGCACGCCCGTGTCGCGTGATTGGCTACTTGGCACGCTTCAGCCAATCCACCAGAACGCTATAACTAGTGTTGTGTTTTCCAAGTGGGTTCATTCACACACCACCTTTACTGCAGAGTACATTCATCTTCTGTCACTATACTGTCAAGATGACTGGGCGAGGAAAGAGCGGCAAAGCAAGAAGCAAGGCCAAGAGCAGGTCCTCCAGGGCGGGACTCCAGTTCCCCGTGGGTCGTGTTCACAGATTTCTGCGTAAGGGCAACTACGCCCAGCGTGTCGGTGCCGGTGCACCGGTCTACCTTGCGGCAGTGATGGAGTACCTTACCGCGGAGATCTTGGAACTGGCCGGAAACGCTGCACGAGACAACAAGAAGACGAGAATTAATCCCCGCCATCTGCAGCTTGCTATACGCAACGACGAGGAGTTGAACAAGTTGATGAGCGGAGTTACCATCGCGCAGGGTGGTGTCCTTCCCAACATCCAGCAAGTTCTTCTGCCCAAGAAGACCGCCAAAGTGTCAAAGTAAAGAAAAGAACTTACTTTGCATCCACAAACCCAAAAGGCTCTTTTCAGAGCCACCACAACCTTCAAAAAAGAGATTTGTCGCTGCCTGTCTAACTCCACCTCTACCTTCACTCATAGCCGAAATCAATTTCTCTAATTTTTTTTATAAACAATAGAACACTGTTCCAGATAGAATTCCCACTGTGTCCTTTAACTTAATCATTATGCAAAATTTTACGCACTGCGTATGTGACCGGCCGGCCGGCTGAGTACATTAGCCATACATGTATGTATATGCATTGTCTTAAATGTTGCCTCATGTAGAATGTGAATGACTTATTCACCAAAGGTTACAAAAATGGACAAATAATGGTGCGTTGACATTTGTTTCCCGTTTGTTTCTTTTCTTTCTTTCTCTCTCTTCAATTAACTCCCCGCGGGACCGCATTGATATTGATACATAAGTATTATAAGCGCAAATGAAAACGGTATGACGAATGTTTTCTTTTCTTTCGAATTTTCTTCTTATAACTTCATGACGAAATAAACAATAAATCAATGAAATAAAATAGTAATTATTACAAAAAGGGGAAATAAGTAAGTGAAAAAATAACAAAACAAAACAATAACCAAGCAATTAAAGGAAAGCGGCAGGCTGGGACTCGAACCCACGGTCTATTACTTTCTACATGTGCTCTCTAACCACTCGGCCACGGAGCTTACTGACAAACTGAAGTATTTCCCCGCCCCTAATGTGGGACCCATTGGCAGGCCCTGAGAAATACCCAGATGGGAAACGCCGAGGCGCGATGACCGGGAGTGTTGAAGGGCGCCATCTATTGATATGCTTGTCCCGGTACATCGTACGTACGGCATTTAGTGCCGACGCTCTCGCTCACTGATGCATTGATCCCATTTTTTGTCTGGATTAATTTTTTCAACAAGATTTTGGGTGAAATATGATCGAGGTGTATGAAAATGCATGATAGAAATATTTTTAAGAATGTATATGTCTCTGTTAATCTGAGAAAGCCGGAGATTTCTTGCTCATCTCTCTCTCCCCTGGTTTCGTTGAGTTGCGGTGGACGCGCAGGAGTCTTTTTTTTTGTTTTCACACCAGGAAACAAAAAAAGGCAAAAATAAATAATAAGAAGAACAATAGCAAACAGTATTTCAAGACGAATAATCCCTTTCCGCGCTATTGTTTTAATATTAATCGTTATCGCTTCTCGCCCTTTTGGCTAAGATCATCACGACTTCCCGAAGCTCCGTGTTTTCTTGAAGCGTAGTAAATCTTCAGAGCTTTTCTAAAGTTAAATTTTTTACCAGGGGTTTTGGTTATTTCATAGACGAAGTCTGTCTACTTTTCGTTTGAAATTTGTTGGATTTTGGGTGTATTTTTGAGGGTTTTGGGGGTGGGTTTTTGTAGCTGGCTGAACACACAGTACAGTATTAGCCAGTGTATTCCTTTGTTCAGCTCTTCTTTTGTTCACGCCGGGCAGTGCACGGCCTTTCCTTTCTTCTGATTCAGTTACCCGTGGTGTTGCGTAACAGCATTCGTGTGCGTAACTCTACGGGATTTTGTGTTCTTGTTGTTTTTTGTCTAAGCGTAAAGGCAAAAAGCCTTGCCTTTTACGCCATTTTGTATATATAGGCTCTGTGCATTTTGCACTTGTATATTTAAATACCTCACTGATCAGCAATTTGCTGACCGTCCCTTTTTTCTTTTTGCTGCAGGGTGGCAGTTGCATCCTGCAGTAATCATTTTGGTAACTGGTCGGTGTTTTACCAGGAGTATTTACCGGCCTGTGCATTGGTTTTCCTTCGTTTTTTGTTTCCTTGTCGGAGATAGGCAAGATGCCATCTCTCCGATATAAAGAGTGCGCCGTCGAGCTGCGGTTCGGCGGCGAAGTTACGCCGAAACTAGTTTTTTCGGAATTTAGTAAGTTGGGAATTGTGGCCAAGGACCACCTGTCGGCTGTCCAGCCTTTGCCAGGGCATCGATTCGATGTTGTGTTCAAGACGCCAGAACTGGCGAAGACGTATCAACCGTCCCTGACATCCATCCCCGGATGTCAGGTGATTGCTTTTGATGGCATTGCCATTGTGACGATGCACTATGTTTGTCTTAGCATCGACGACAATATTGTTCGTCGTTTGCTGAGTGCCTATGGCGAGGTTCTCCAGGGTCGGTTTTGTACCCACGCTGGAGAGCCTACGATCTTCAACGGTACTAGGCAGTACCGTATGAGGATCAAGAAAAACATACCGTCCGTTATGCGGATTGGTAATAGAAATGCCTGGGTGTCCTACATTGGACAGCCCAGGACTTGTGCAAAGTGTGGCCAGCAGGGCCATTTTGCTAATTCCTGTAAGCAGGAAAAGTGCTATAAGTGCCTTGGTGTGGGGCACGTGGCTTCCTCGTGCCCCAACCGAGTTGTCTGTACTGTTTGCGGGGAGGAGGGGCACAACTTTAAGATGTGCCCTAACTCCTTTGCAAACAAAGTAGTTCCTAAACGCACCTGGGCTCAGGTGGTGCGGGAGGAGACGACTTCGTCGACTCCTGCCGAGCCTGAGTCCCAGGCTGCTGCCTCTGATGCATCTCCATCTAGCTCGTCAACCGTAGGGGAGACCCCACCCACTAAGCTTAACAGCACCGCGCCGGAGGACGGCTTGTCTAGCCGTCCGAAGGTGCGGTGTAGTTCCTGCAATACGCAGGTTGGACCCTACGGGGTTGATGCTTTATGTATTTCCTGTGACTGCCCCATCGGTCACAGGAAAATCACTGTTCTTTCTTGTGCTGATTGCACTAATGTTAACGGCCCGCCGCAAATTGTTTGCAGTGAGCCTGAGTGCAACACTTTTCTGCTGGAACGCCAGCGAAAAATCCCAAAGGTTCCTGCTGGTTCCAGCAGGAAAAGACCAAGTAACAGAAAGAGGCGTGTAATTTCTTCCTCATCTTCGGATGAGGAAGTACAACACAAAAAAAGTTCTCCTCCTTCACTGACGCCCGTGCTCCGCATTGCTTCCGAGAAGGAACTTTCCGGCTCGGGCTCTGAGGGCATGGAAACATGTAGCGAGACCCCTGATGCCCCACAAGAGGTTCTTAAAGGACCTACCGTTGCCGTAGTAAGGAAAGCCAGACTTAAACTTAAAAGTCTTAAGCTTCCTGGGATCCAAGAAAATTTGATCCCTTGCAGCGTTCCTGCTTGCAAGGAGGTTTTCCAGGCTTGGTCTGAGCTTAATAGCCACAGGGTGACAGTCCATCAGGATAAGTCCCCTGTGGAATTCAAGTGTCCCCGCTGTGACAAGACCACCCGGTCTTCTTATGACTGGTTTAGCCACCTGATCCAGGAACATGCACATTTCGTTTTGGATGCCGGATCGGCGGACCTTAGGTCCTATTTGAAGTATTGAGTATTTTTTTCTAGGCAAAATGACGCCTTCATCAGTCTGTTTCTTTTCCTTTCTTGTATTTATTTCAATGATTTCCATTATTTCATTGAATGTTAATGGAATGCGTGATTCCCTGAAAAGAAAACGCATTTTTCAGTTTTGTCATCATTATGACATATCCTGCCTGCAGGAATGTCATATCACCCCTGCAGATTTGGCTTTATGGAGTGCAGAATGGAGGGGAGAGATGTTTGCCAGTTTTGGCACATCTTTCTCCTCTGGTACTGTAATTCTTATTCCTAGGCGTAGTCCTTTACGTTTTTTCGATTCTTCAGTGGATACTGAGGGTCGTATTATTAGCGGTACCCTCCAGGGTCACGGGAGTAGTGTTAATCTCTGTGTAGTTTACGCTCCCACGGACCCTGGAGCCCGTCGTCTTTTCTTTTCTAATCTGGCCTCTCATTTGAGAGGCAATCATCCAATTATTTTGTGTGGCGATTTTAATTGTGTTTTGGACATCCATTTGGACCGTCGCGGTTCTGCTGCTACTTCGTGTGGTTTGGGAGCCGCGGAGTTGCGGCAGCTTTTGTCCACTTTTTCCCTAAAAGACTGTTGGAGAGATCGTTTTCCTAATGTTCATTCTTTTACCTGGCGAAATGCGGCGAACTCCGCCTCCAGTAGGCTGGACCGTTTTTACGTGTCCCGTCTGCTGGATGTGGAGTCTTGTTCGCACTCGCCCTGTTATTTGTCTGATCATGATGCTATTACTTTGAAATTTACCTTCCCCTCTTCTCCCGGCATCGGGAGCGGTTACTGGAAGTGTAATGTCTCCATCCTTTCTGATGCCGTTTTTAGAGAAGAGTTTACGCAAGCTTATTTAGGTTGGCGTTCGCTCAAGGAGGGGTTTGATAATGAACTCCTCTGGTGGGAGGACGTCAAATTGCGTTCCAAGCAAATGTTGGTCAGCTTTTCTAGCCGCTTAGCCAGGAAACGACGGAAGAAAAGGGAGGACTTAATGTCTTCTCTTAAATCTGTTCTTCTTGATTTGAATAGTGGGGATTCTAACCCCGCGCTTCTAGCCCAGTATGACTCTTTGAAATGGAGATTGGAGACATTGGATGACTTTGAAGCTGAGGGGGCTCGAATACGTTCTCGTGTCCGTGTCCTCAATGATGCGGAGAAGCCATCCAAGTTTTTCTTTCGGCTGGAGTCCGAGCAAGCCAGAAAAAAGTTTATTTCTTCTGTCCGCGGTGCCGACGACGTTGTTGTCGAGACTTCGGCAGAAATTGCCTCTGTTTATCGGTCCTTTTATTCCGATTTGTTTAGCGAGGAGCCGGTAGAGGAGGATCTCCAGTCTCCCTTTCTAGACTCGTTAACCTCCAGAGTCCCTCATGACCTTTTTTTGGATTTCGAGAGTCCACTTGAACTCTCGGAGTTGACCGATGCACTGAAGGGGATGGCCAACTGTAGGACCCCTGGTGGGGACGGACTTCCCAGGGAATTTTACATTTCCTTCTGGGAGTTGTTAGGTCCAGACCTGCTGGGGGTTTTTCGTTGTGCTTATAAGTTGAATTGTTTAGCTGTTTCTCAGCGGTCGGGCATTCTAACTCTATTAGAAAAGCCCGGTGACCCGTTAGATCCCCGTAATAAACGGCCAATTTCTTTGCTGAATGTTGACTACAAAATTTTGTCGAAGGCCTTATGCTTACGTATCAGCAAAGTGCTGCCAGACATCATCAGTCCTTTCCAGACTTGCGGCGTCAAGGGGAGGTCCATCCACGACAACATCAGACTCCTACGGGATCTGGTGGCGTATGTGGATGGAAAGAACCTTGACTGCCTTGTAATCTCTTTAGATCAACAGAAGGCTTTCGACAGAGTTAACTGGAATTTTTTGTTTAAAGTCATGAGTCGTTTTGGGTTCGGCCCTAACTTTTTGCACTGGGTCAAACTTTTGTACACCGACATTTCTAGTCAAGTTTTAGTTAATGGTGTTCTTTCTGATCCGTTTGGTTTGTCGAGGGGAGTGAGGCAGGGATGTCCCCTATCTCCTCTCCTCTACGTTCTTTTTATTGAGCCGTTTGCGGCTACAGTTATCCGTGACGGTCGCATCGGTGGCCTGGTGGTTCCAGGCAGCAGTGGTTTGCAGTGCAAAGTCGTTCAGTACGCTGACGACACCACTTGCATTGTCAGGGATCGCTTGTCGCTGGTGCGACTGTTCGGTATCATTAAACAGTATGAGTTAGCGAGCGGTTCTCGCCTGAATATGGCCAAATCTCAGGGCCTCATTTTCGGGGCCTGGCCTGATGATATGTCTTCTCTGGTTGACATTAAGTGGACCAGAACTCCCATTAAAATTAATGGTATTTTTGTTGGTAAGGGAAACATGGGTGAGAAGAGCTGGAAGGAACGAATTCCAGCTCTGCTCACTTGTCTTACTAAATGGAAAGGGAGAAATCTTTCTCTTCTTGGTAAAGTTTTGGTTGTTAATTCAGTTATTCTTTCGCCTCTGTATTATCTAGCGCCTATTTACCCCCTCCCCGCCTCGGTGGAGAAGGTGGTGAACAAGGCTATTTTTGGTTTCATTTGGTCTAATAAGACCGAGTTGGTTTCGCGCCCAGTCCTTTTTCAACCTGTTGATCAGGGTGGGCTGGGCGTAGTTAATATCAGACATAAATGTGATAGTCTTTTTGTTCGGGGTTTGAGGAGCGTGTTGGATGTTGATGGTCCTCCTTGGAGGTTTTTTGCCCTTTATTGGGTAACATTTTCGTTGCGTAGTATCCTGCCTGTTGGGTTTTGGTCTAACAGCAGGCCGCACGCCTTGAACCTCACTTCTTGGTATGGGTATTTTTGCAAGCTGGTCTTGCTTGTTTTTAAGCTGGCTCCGAATTTTGCCTGGGAAGCGGGTACCTCCCGCCAATTATACCTGATTTTTTTCGGCCAAGATCCTGTTAGGAAACCGGTCTTAGTCCTCCAAGACTTAGCCTTGGTTTTTAAATTTGCTAACTGCTCCGTTTTGGATCACCGTCTCCGGGATCTGAACTGGAGAATCATTTGGCGGGCCGTGAAAACGGCCCAAAAAGTTCTTAATTGGGGTTATGGGGCCGGCAAGTGCCCCCGCGCCGGTTGTGGCCAACCGGAAACTATTAACCATGTTTTTTGGGATTGTGCCTTTGTTTCTATTCCTTGGGGTTGGGTTGAACATGTGGGTGGGAGGATCTTGGGGGAACATTTCTCCCTGACCGCACCTTGTGTATTGTATGCTGATGGTTTGAATAACCGTGCAGATTGTGTTTTGGTTTGGTACTTGATCTGCGTTGTCAAGTGGCTTATTTGGTCTTCGCGTTGCGAGACCTTGTTCGATAAGTCTACTGCCAGCGCAGATATTGTTCTCCATCGGATTAAGCGCGCGGTCAGGGATAGAATTCGTGCTGATTTTGCTAGGCTGACCGAAGACGGCTTCCGTGCTACGTGGTGCGTGCGGGGAATTCTCTGCACAGTCGTCGGAGGTCAGCTAATTCTTCGCCTTTAGGTTTTTGAAACCCTTGGTGTTTGCTGTTTAGACCCTTTAGGTCTCTTCTGTGTGGGAGAATTTTTGCTCCTGGTTTACTGGGACCCTTTTGGTCCCTTTTGTGTGGGAGCTTTCAGCTCCTGGTTTTGGGGCCCTTTAGGCCCTTTTTTAGTAGAATCATGGCATCTCTTTAGAGCCTTGTGTCGAACCTGTGAGAGTCTTCGCTCTCATGTTTTAGACCCTTTAGGTCTTTTTTATCGAAGTTTGGAAGTTTCGTCTGGATGTGTATAGTATGCATTTTGTTTGAATATGGTTTTCGGCAGACAGTTAGGGTCGTACCCTACCATGGTAACGCGTGGGTAGCGTGGCTACACAGTTTGTTTGTCTTGTCCGTGTTAAGTGTTTGTCAGTTTAATTATTAGGCAAAGGGTAGGGAGGCTCGTAGCCTCACTTACTAAGGTGTAGTGTGACTACCCTATCCTGGGATCTTCTTTAGGAGGATCCCGAAACCAAAAAATTAGTATCTGTTCTTTTCAGCTTAATATCTGAAACGCTGTTCATTGAACAGCCAGTATATTAAACTGATTTTTGGATTTGGGCCGTGGAATAGAGGCTTGCCTCGTCCCGGCCACGGGTTGGCCCGGTATAGCAGTACATCCGGGATTCGGCCCACTCCCTTCGGGGAACATAAATTAATACAAAAACAGGTTCTGACTACGGTGCCCCGTCGTTAAAGGTTCGTTTTCTTTTGACGTTTTGGTGACAGGGCTTTCACATTGAATTACGGTAAATATTAGTAAGTGTGTAAAGTCTTGTTAAATTATGATGTTGGCGTTTCCATTGATTTCCGTTCAAGGTGTAAAAAAAAAAAAAAAAAAAAAAAGGCTTGGCCACGACCCCTCTGTGTCTGGTTATAAATGTATTGTTTGAGTCTCGTTGCAATATGTTTCTAGGCATCTTCTTCCTTTTCTTATTTGTTATCCCTTTTCCCCCTTGTTTTGCTTCTGATTTGTTTGTTTCCCAGGATGAGTGCTCCTGCCACGATTGGTCGCCAGAGGGCGCCGTAACAGTTGATGGCTTCGCATGCTCATATCGCGTCCGCGCATGTCCTATAAGTTGCCTCGCCGGGGCTGGGATGGCCATTGAATCATCTACAACCGACTGAGGAGACACAAACATGTCTGGCCGTGGCAAAGGAGGAAAGGGACTAGGCAAAGGGGGTGCCAAGCGACACCGCAAGGTTCTCCGAGATAACATCCAGGGAATCACTAAACCAGCCATTCGTCGGCTGGCCCGCCGCGGAGGAGTCAAGCGTATCTCCGGGCTCATCTACGAAGAAACCCGCGGAGTCCTCAAGGTTTTCCTGGAGAACGTTATCCGCGATGCAGTCACCTACTGCGAGCACGCCAAGAGGAAGACTGTCACTGCAATGGACGTGGTGTATGCGCTGAAGAGACAGGGACGCACGCTGTACGGCTTCGGCGGCTAGACACCATATTCAAAAATCAAACCGAACGGCTCTTTTCAGAGCCACCACTATTTCAAAAAAGAGATTGAATCTTGATTTTACTCGATTTCACTTGTCCTTGTCATGTGTGTTCTTAGAGTTGCTTTTCCCCTCCCTATTTCCACTGTAAAACATGTCTGGTCTCCATTTTTTGTCAAAGTCGATTAAGTAATAATTACTGGGTGCTCGTCTCAGGATATAGCGGGGAACGTATAGAGGGATCCGTGACATTTTGTTCGCGAATGGGTGTGTGTGATTATTGTCTTTATTACAAAACAAACATAAACAGCAGCCAGGGAAATCCGTATGTTTGTCACTTTTCTTTTAGGGGGTGGGGGAGGGGGTGTTTATTGGGGTTCAATTAATCCCAAGTAGGGGGTGGGAGAAATATTGTAGTCACAACGATCCCAAATGGATTCTGTTGCCGAGGGCTCATAATACTATAGGCTCGGAAAAGCAGCATTTTCGATTGAAATTTAACGTCTATACTTTTTCAACGTACGGAAATCGTGATCACTGAAGCGTCTCCGCTTGGCCCCCGAAGCACCCAATCGGAAGATAGCCCATTGTTAGGCTTCCAACCTAGGATGCTATGCGCCGGCCTTAAGAGGCGGGGTCCGTTCGCTCAATCTGCACTCAGTTGTGATCACCGTTCATCAAACCATACCCTTGACCATGGCGCGCACCAAGCAGACGGCAAGAAAGAGCACCGGGGGGAAAGCCCCCAGGAAGCAGTTGGCCACCAAGGCGGCCCGCAAGAGCGCACCGGCGACTGGCGGTGTCAAGAAACCCCATCGGTACCGACCGGGAACCGTCGCCCTCCGTGAGATTCGCCGCTACCAGAAGAGCACCGAACTGCTGATCCGAAAGCTGCCATTCCAGAGACTTGTGCGTGAAATTGCACAGGATTTCAAAACTGAACTGCGATTCCAGAGTTCTGCCGTCATGGCATTGCAAGAAGCGAGCGAAGCTTACCTCGTCGGCCTCTTCGAAGACACCAACCTGTGCGCCATTCACGCCAAGAGGGTCACCATCATGCCCAAGGACATCCAGTTGGCCCGCCGAATTCGGGGTGAACGAGCTTGAGCACGTTGTGTGCGCAAAAAGAAATAAAACTAACGGCTCTTTTCAGAGCCACTACTTCTTCAAAGAGAGATTAAGTCCAATCCCTGAGTTTTCCTTCAAATAAAGAATAAAGGGCCGTTGATTTTTTTCCGAATTATTATTGTTGATATTCTGTCCAAATACATTCCACTTTTTGGGTTCTATACGTATGCCTCATCCGAAACGTGTTCCAGGCAAAATTGAATTGTTATGGGCATGGTAATAATGATATATATTTCCTATCTGTTTTGACAATTACAGGTACTCGTTCTCTTATTTTCGTCGGTTTTGCGTTACATTGTATGATTCATTATAAATGGATGGTGCATAAGGGGGAAACAACATTTAAAGAAGTATTGGTGCACTACGACATATTAATTCGCCCTCCGCTGGAGATGACTTTATTATTTCCCAGAAATTCAGTAGACAATAATATTTAAGAAGGACACTTATACACGTGTCAGTCTGAGAAAAAGGCTAAAAATACCCTTGCCGGGGAGGGGGGGGGGGGGGGGGGGGTCGTGCCGTGCGTGCATTGTATAACTATGCACGCATACCGCTTTCTTCACGCATGGGTTAGCGGTCACTGGCGGGAAAGTGGACGATGCATGGGTGGTCAGAATCCAAGCTGTGCACAATAAAAGCCGGCCAAGACGTGCTGGTCTTTCATTCGATCTCACGATCCGATACATTCCAAGTCCTCCAATATGGCTCCCAAAGTTAGCGGAAAAGGTCAGAAGAAGGCCGGAAATACTAAGGGTCCGGTTAGCGCAAACAAAAAGAGGCACCGGCGTCGCAAGGAGAGCTACGGCATCTACATCTACAAAGTGATGAAACAGGTGCACCCCGACACCGGAATCTCGAGCAAGGCAATGAGCATCATGAACAGCTTTGTCAACGACGTGTTTGAGCGCATCGCCAGCGAATCTTCTCGCCTCGCTCTCTACAACAAGAAGTCCACCATCACAAGCCGTGAAGTGCAGACAGCAGTACGCCTACTTCTTCCCGGGGAGCTTGCTAAGCATGCAGTCAGCGAAGGCACCAAGGCCGTCACCAAGTACACGACTTCAAAATAGAAATTTTGAAGGCTTCAAAACCAAACGGCTCTTTTCAGAGCCAACACAGTTTCCAAAAAGAGATTTGCCAGTCAGCTCAGTTCGCCCGATCAGCCCATTTCTTAGGTTTTACAACTAACCTTTTTTTATTCTGTTGTGTCCCTTTCACTCTCTCTCTTTTTTTTTAATATGCTTTTACCCTTCGTGAGGCGAGGGGAGGTAATGCGATTAAAGTTAATCCCTGAGTCTTGTCGTCGTCGTAAACACATAATTTAATTTATGCCACAGCCTTTTTCAATTGGTCATTTCTTTCAATCTCCGGACGAGTGCTTGCATTTTGTTGAGTGGGTTACTATTAAAAAATAAATTAGGATTTCGTCTGTGGGATGTTACAAATATCTAGCAAGAAACCGAGGCCAGTTTTAACCGCCGCGTGAGAGCAACGAATCACTGCCATTGTGCGGAGGCTGGTCGAAAGATCATGGGACTTCTTCGGCGGAATAACAATAAAACGTCTTAAAATGGAGGTAAGAATGTTGCATGTTTCTGTGTTTTATCTAGTGATTCCATTACTTTGAACGACGATGACACAGTTGTAATTTTTTGTTCCCTCGTCCCCCGCGTCCAAAATGGATGCGGTGCACCCAACCGTGCGACGGGCACGCCCGTGTCGCGTGATTGGCTACTTGGCACGCTTCAGCCAATCCACCAGAACGCTATAACTAGTGTTGTGTTTTCCAAGTGGGTTCATTCACACACCACCTTTACTGCAGAGTACATTCATCTTCTGTCACTATACTGTCAAGATGACTGGGCGAGGAAAGAGCGGCAAAGCAAGAAGCAAGGCCAAGAGCAGGTCCTCCAGGGCGGGACTCCAGTTCCCCGTGGGTCGTGTTCACAGATTTCTGCGTAAGGGCAACTACGCCCAGCGTGTCGGTGCCGGTGCACCGGTCTACCTTGCGGCAGTGATGGAGTACCTTACCGCGGAGATCTTGGAACTGGCCGGAAACGCTGCACGAGACAACAAGAAGACGAGAATTAATCCCCGCCATCTGCAGCTTGCTATACGCAACGACGAGGAGTTGAACAAGTTGATGAGCGGAGTTACCATCGCGCAGGGTGGTGTCCTTCCCAACATCCAGCAAGTTCTTCTGCCCAAGAAGACCGCCAAAGTGTCAAAGTAAAGAAAAGAACTTACTTTGCATCCACAAACCCAAAAGGCTCTTTTCAGAGCCACCACAACCTTCAAAAAAGAGATTTGTCGCTGCCTGTCTAACTCCACCTCTACCTTCACTCATAGCCGAAATCAATTTCTCTAATTTTTTTTATAAACAATAGAACACTGTTCCAGATAGAATTCCCACTGTGTCCTTTAACTTAATCATTATGCAAAATTTTACGCACTGCGTATGTGACCGGCCGGCCGGCTGAGTACATTAGCCATACATGTATGTATATGCATTGTCTTAAATGTTGCCTCATGTAGAATGTGAATGACTTATTCACCAAAGGTTACAAAAATGGACAAATAATGGTGCGTTGACATTTGTTTCCCGTTTGTTTCTTTTCTTTCTTTCTCTCTCTTCAATTAACTCCCCGCGGGACCGCATTGATATTGATACATAAGTATTATAAGCGCAAATGAAAACGGTATGACGAATGTTTTCTTTTCTTTCGAATTTTCTTCTTATAACTTCATGACGAAATAAACAATAAATCAATGAAATAAAATAGTAATTATTACAAAAAGGGGAAATAAGTAAGTGAAAAAATAACAAAACAAAACAATAACCAAGCAATTAAAGGAAAGCGGCAGGCTGGGACTCGAACCCACGGTCTATTACTTTCTACATGTGCTCTCTAACCACTCGGCCACGGAGCTTACTGACAAACTGAAGTATTTCCCCGCCCCTAATGTGGGACCCATTGGCAGGCCCTGAGAAATACCCAGATGGGAAACGCCGAGGCGCGATGACCGGGAGTGTTGAAGGGCGCCATCTATTGATATGCTTGTCCCGGTACATCGTACGTACGGCATTTAGTGCCGACGCTCTCGCTCACTGATGCATTGATCCCATTTTTTGTCTGGATTAATTTTTTCAACAAGATTTTGGGTGAAATATGATCGAGGTGTATGAAAATGCATGATAGAAATATTTTTAAGAATGTATATGTCTCTGTTAATCTGAGAAAGCCGGAGATTTCTTGCTCATCTCTCTCTCCCCTGGTTTCGTTGAGTTGCGGTGGACGCGCAGGAGTCTTTTTTTTTGTTTTCACACCAGGAAACAAAAAAAGGCAAAAATAAATAATAAGAAGAACAATAGCAAACAGTATTTCAAGACGAATAATCCCTTTCCGCGCTATTGTTTTAATATTAATCGTTATCGCTTCTCGGCCTTTTGGCTAAGATCATTGCACATCGGTCTTAGTCTCGGTCAGGAACATCAGGAGGTGGTCCAGACTCGGCATTGCACTTAGCCTTGAGTCTGTAAGGCTCCTCCCCCGAAGTGGTCCCCGGCTTGCGTAGTGACGGTCTTCCGTGTTCTGCCTCGCATGGGTGATTTTGTTTAGGCATGAAGTTGCCTTTGTTCAGGCATGAAGTTGCCTTAGTTTAGGCGTGAAGTCGCCTTTGTATCGGCGTGAAGTCGCCATTTTTTGTGTTATATGTGTAGGCGTGAAGTCGCCTTTGTATGTTGTCTTTGTCCCGGGCAGGAGGGTTCGCAACCCTACTAGCTTGGTCCGACGTGGTCGGCCTGCCCGGTCCCCCAAGCGTGGTCTTGTGGGGGGGCCATAAAAAATAAGTATCTGTTCTTTTCAGCTTAATATCTGAAACGCTGTTCATTGAACAGCCAGTATATTAAACTGATTTTTGGATTTGGGCCGTGGAATAGAGGCTTGCCTCGTCCCGGCCACGGGTTGGCCCGGTATAGCAGTACATCCGGGATTCGGCCCACTCCCTTCGGGGAACATAAATTAATACAAAAACAGGTTCTGACTACGGTGCCCCGTCGTTAAAGGTTCGTTTTCTTTTGACGTTTTGGTGACAGGGCTTTCACATTGAATTACGGTAAATATTAGTAAGTGTGTAAAGTCTTGTTAAATTATGATGTTGGCGTTTCCATTGATTTCCGTTCAAGGTGTAAAAAAAAAAAAAAAAAAAAAAAGGCTTGGCCACGACCCCTCTGTGTCTGGTTATAAATGTATTGTTTGAGTCTCGTTGCAATATGTTTCTAGGCATCTTCTTCCTTTTCTTATTTGTTATCCCTTTTCCCCCTTGTTTTGCTTCTGATTTGTTTGTTTCCCAGGATGAGTGCTCCTGCCACGATTGGTCGCCAGAGGGCGCCGTAACAGTTGATGGCTTCGCATGCTCATATCGCGTCCGCGCATGTCCTATAAGTTGCCTCGCCGGGGCTGGGATGGCCATTGAATCATCTACAACCGACTGAGGAGACACAAACATGTCTGGCCGTGGCAAAGGAGGAAAGGGACTAGGCAAAGGGGGTGCCAAGCGACACCGCAAGGTTCTCCGAGATAACATCCAGGGAATCACTAAACCAGCCATTCGTCGGCTGGCCCGCCGCGGAGGAGTCAAGCGTATCTCCGGGCTCATCTACGAAGAAACCCGCGGAGTCCTCAAGGTTTTCCTGGAGAACGTTATCCGCGATGCAGTCACCTACTGCGAGCACGCCAAGAGGAAGACTGTCACTGCAATGGACGTGGTGTATGCGCTGAAGAGACAGGGACGCACGCTGTACGGCTTCGGCGGCTAGACACCATATTCAAAAATCAAACCGAACGGCTCTTTTCAGAGCCACCACTATTTCAAAAAAGAGATTGAATCTTGATTTTACTCGATTTCACTTGTCCTTGTCATGTGTGTTCTTAGAGTTGCTTTTCCCCTCCCTATTTCCACTGTAAAACATGTCTGGTCTCCATTTTTTGTCAAAGTCGATTAAGTAATAATTACTGGGTGCTCGTCTCAGGATATAGCGGGGAACGTATAGAGGGATCCGTGACATTTTGTTCGCGAATGGGTGTGTGTGATTATTGTCTTTATTACAAAACAAACATAAACAGCAGCCAGGGAAATCCGTATGTTTGTCACTTTTCTTTTAGGGGGTGGGGGAGGGGGTGTTTATTGGGGTTCAATTAATCCCAAGTAGGGGGTGGGAGAAATATTGTAGTCACAACGATCCCAAATGGATTCTGTTGCCGAGGGCTCATAATACTATAGGCTCGGAAAAGCAGCATTTTCGATTGAAATTTAACGTCTATACTTTTTCAACGTACGGAAATCGTGATCACTGAAGCGTCTCCGCTTGGCCCCCGAAGCACCCAATCGGAAGATAGCCCATTGTTAGGCTTCCAACCTAGGATGCTATGCGCCGGCCTTAAGAGGCGGGGTCCGTTCGCTCAATCTGCACTCAGTTGTGATCACCGTTCATCAAACCATACCCTTGACCATGGCGCGCACCAAGCAGACGGCAAGAAAGAGCACCGGGGGGAAAGCCCCCAGGAAGCAGTTGGCCACCAAGGCGGCCCGCAAGAGCGCACCGGCGACTGGCGGTGTCAAGAAACCCCATCGGTACCGACCGGGAACCGTCGCCCTCCGTGAGATTCGCCGCTACCAGAAGAGCACCGAACTGCTGATCCGAAAGCTGCCATTCCAGAGACTTGTGCGTGAAATTGCACAGGATTTCAAAACTGAACTGCGATTCCAGAGTTCTGCCGTCATGGCATTGCAAGAAGCGAGCGAAGCTTACCTCGTCGGCCTCTTCGAAGACACCAACCTGTGCGCCATTCACGCCAAGAGGGTCACCATCATGCCCAAGGACATCCAGTTGGCCCGCCGAATTCGGGGTGAACGAGCTTGAGCACGTTGTGTGCGCAAAAAGAAATAAAACTAACGGCTCTTTTCAGAGCCACTACTTCTTCAAAGAGAGATTAAGTCCAATCCCTGAGTTTTCCTTCAAATAAAGAATAAAGGGCCGTTGATTTTTTTCCGAATTATTATTGTTGATATTCTGTCCAAATACATTCCACTTTTTGGGTTCTATACGTATGCCTCATCCGAAACGTGTTCCAGGCAAAATTGAATTGTTATGGGCATGGTAATAATGATATATATTTCCTATCTGTTTTGACAATTACAGGTACTCGTTCTCTTATTTTCGTCGGTTTTGCGTTACATTGTATGATTCATTATAAATGGATGGTGCATAAGGGGGAAACAACATTTAAAGAAGTATTGGTGCACTACGACATATTAATTCGCCCTCCGCTGGAGATGACTTTATTATTTCCCAGAAATTCAGTAGACAATAATATTTAAGAAGGACACTTATACACGTGTCAGTCTGAGAAAAAGGCTAAAAATACCCTTGCCGGGGAGGGGGGGGGGGGGGGGGGTCGTGCCGTGCGTGCATTGTATAACTATGCACGCATACCGCTTTCTTCACGCATGGGTTAGCGGTCACTGGCGGGAAAGTGGACGATGCATGGGTGGTCAGAATCCAAGCTGTGCACAATAAAAGCCGGCCAAGACGTGCTGGTCTTTCATTCGATCTCACGATCCGATACATTCCAAGTCCTCCAATATGGCTCCCAAAGTTAGCGGAAAAGGTCAGAAGAAGGCCGGAAATACTAAGGGTCCGGTTAGCGCAAACAAAAAGAGGCACCGGCGTCGCAAGGAGAGCTACGGCATCTACATCTACAAAGTGATGAAACAGGTGCACCCCGACACCGGAATCTCGAGCAAGGCAATGAGCATCATGAACAGCTTTGTCAACGACGTGTTTGAGCGCATCGCCAGCGAATCTTCTCGCCTCGCTCTCTACAACAAGAAGTCCACCATCACAAGCCGTGAAGTGCAGACAGCAGTACGCCTACTTCTTCCCGGGGAGCTTGCTAAGCATGCAGTCAGCGAAGGCACCAAGGCCGTCACCAAGTACACGACTTCAAAATAGAAATTTTGAAGGCTTCAAAACCAAACGGCTCTTTTCAGAGCCAACACAGTTTCCAAAAAGAGATTTGCCAGTCAGCTCAGTTCGCCCGATCAGCCCATTTCTTAGGTTTTACAACTAACCTTTTTTTATTCTGTTGTGTCCCTTTCACTCTCTCTCTTTTTTTTTAATATGCTTTTACCCTTCGTGAGGCGAGGGGAGGTAATGCGATTAAAGTTAATCCCTGAGTCTTGTCGTCGTCGTAAACACATAATTTAATTTATGCCACAGCCTTTTTCAATTGGTCATTTCTTTCAATCTCCGGACGAGTGCTTGCATTTTGTTGAGTGGGTTACTATTAAAAAATAAATTAGGATTTCGTCTGTGGGATGTTACAAATATCTAGCAAGAAACCGAGGCCAGTTTTAACCGCCGCGTGAGAGCAACGAATCACTGCCATTGTGCGGAGGCTGGTCGAAAGATCATGGGACTTCTTCGGCGGAATAACAATAAAACGTCTTAAAATGGAGGTAAGAATGTTGCATGTTTCTGTGTTTTATCTAGTGATTCCATTACTTTGAACGACGATGACACAGTTGTAATTTTTTGTTCCCTCGTCCCCCGCGTCCAAAATGGATGCGGTGCACCCAACCGTGCGACGGGCACGCCCGTGTCGCGTGATTGGCTACTTGGCACGCTTCAGCCAATCCACCAGAACGCTATAACTAGTGTTGTGTTTTCCAAGTGGGTTCATTCACACACCACCTTTACTGCAGAGTACATTCATCTTCTGTCACTATACTGTCAAGATGACTGGGCGAGGAAAGAGCGGCAAAGCAAGAAGCAAGGCCAAGAGCAGGTCCTCCAGGGCGGGACTCCAGTTCCCCGTGGGTCGTGTTCACAGATTTCTGCGTAAGGGCAACTACGCCCAGCGTGTCGGTGCCGGTGCACCGGTCTACCTTGCGGCAGTGATGGAGTACCTTACCGCGGAGATCTTGGAACTGGCCGGAAACGCTGCACGAGACAACAAGAAGACGAGAATTAATCCCCGCCATCTGCAGCTTGCTATACGCAACGACGAGGAGTTGAACAAGTTGATGAGCGGAGTTACCATCGCGCAGGGTGGTGTCCTTCCCAACATCCAGCAAGTTCTTCTGCCCAAGAAGACCGCCAAAGTGTCAAAGTAAAGAAAAGAACTTACTTTGCATCCACAAACCCAAAAGGCTCTTTTCAGAGCCACCACAACCTTCAAAAAAGAGATTTGTCGCTGCCTGTCTAACTCCACCTCTACCTTCACTCATAGCCGAAATCAATTTCTCTAATTTTTTTTATAAACAATAGAACACTGTTCCAGATAGAATTCCCACTGTGTCCTTTAACTTAATCATTATGCAAAATTTTACGCACTGCGTATGTGACCGGCCGGCCGGCTGAGTACATTAGCCATACATGTATGTATATGCATTGTCTTAAATGTTGCCTCATGTAGAATGTGAATGACTTATTCACCAAAGGTTACAAAAATGGACAAATAATGGTGCGTTGACATTTGTTTCCCGTTTGTTTCTTTTCTTTCTTTCTCTCTCTTCAATTAACTCCCCGCGGGACCGCATTGATATTGATACATAAGTATTATAAGCGCAAATGAAAACGGTATGACGAATGTTTTCTTTTCTTTCGAATTTTCTTCTTATAACTTCATGACGAAATAAACAATAAATCAATGAAATAAAATAGTAATTATTACAAAAAGGGGAAATAAGTAAGTGAAAAAATAACAAAACAAAACAATAACCAAGCAATTAAAGGAAAGCGGCAGGCTGGGACTCGAACCCACGGTCTATTACTTTCTACATGTGCTCTCTAACCACTCGGCCACGGAGCTTACTGACAAACTGAAGTATTTCCCCGCCCCTAATGTGGGACCCATTGGCAGGCCCTGAGAAATACCCAGATGGGAAACGCCGAGGCGCGATGACCGGGAGTGTTGAAGGGCGCCATCTATTGATATGCTTGTCCCGGTACATCGTACGTACGGCATTTAGTGCCGACGCTCTCGCTCACTGATGCATTGATCCCATTTTTTGTCTGGATTAATTTTTTCAACAAGATTTTGGGTGAAATATGATCGAGGTGTATGAAAATGCATGATAGAAATATTTTTAAGAATGTATATGTCTCTGTTAATCTGAGAAAGCCGGAGATTTCTTGCTCATCTCTCTCTCCCCTGGTTTCGTTGAGTTGCGGTGGACGCGCAGGAGTCTTTTTTTTTGTTTTCACACCAGGAAACAAAAAAAGGCAAAAATAAATAATAAGAAGAACAATAGCAAACAGTATTTCAAGACGAATAATCCCTTTCCGCGCTATTGTTTTAATATTAATCGTTATCGCTTCTCGGCCTTTTGGCTAAGATCATTGCACATCGGTCTTAGTCTCGGTCAGGAACATCAGGAGGTGGTCCAGACTCGGCATTGCACTTAGCCTTGAGTCTGTAAGGCTCCTCCCCCGAAGTGGTCCCCGGCTTGCGTAGTGACGGTCTTCCGTGTTCTGCCTCGCATGGGTGATTTTGTTTAGGCATGAAGTTGCCTTTGTTCAGGCATGAAGTTGCCTTAGTTTAGGCGTGAAGTCGCCTTTGTATCGGCGTGAAGTCGCCATTTTTTGTGTTATATGTGTAGGCGTGAAGTCGCCTTTGTATGTTGTCTTTGTCCCGGGCAGGAGGGTTCGCAACCCTACTAGCTTGGTCCGACGTGGTCGGCCTGCCCGGTCCCCCAAGCGTGGTCTTGTGGGGGGGCCATAAAAAATAAGTATCTGTTCTTTTCAGCTTAATATCTGAAACGCTGTTCATTGAACAGCCAGTATATTAAACTGATTTTTGGATTTGGGCCGTGGAATAGAGGCTTGCCTCGTCCCGGCCACGGGTTGGCCCGGTATAGCAGTACATCCGGGATTCGGCCCACTCCCTTCGGGGAACATAAATTAATACAAAAACAGGTTCTGACTACGGTGCCCCGTCGTTAAAGGTTCGTTTTCTTTTGACGTTTTGGTGACAGGGCTTTCACATTGAATTACGGTAAATATTAGTAAGTGTGTAAAGTCTTGTTAAATTATGATGTTGGCGTTTCCATTGATTTCCGTTCAAGGTGTAAAAAAAAAAAAAAAAAAAAAAGGCTTGGCCACGACCCCTCTGTGTCTGGTTATAAATGTATTGTTTGAGTCTCGTTGCAATATGTTTCTAGGCATCTTCTTCCTTTTCTTATTTGTTATCCCTTTTCCCCCTTGTTTTGCTTCTGATTTGTTTGTTTCCCAGGATGAGTGCTCCTGCCACGATTGGTCGCCAGAGGGCGCCGTAACAGTTGATGGCTTCGCATGCTCATATCGCGTCCGCGCATGTCCTATAAGTTGCCTCGCCGGGGCTGGGATGGCCATTGAATCATCTACAACCGACTGAGGAGACACAAACATGTCTGGCCGTGGCAAAGGAGGAAAGGGACTAGGCAAAGGGGGTGCCAAGCGACACCGCAAGGTTCTCCGAGATAACATCCAGGGAATCACTAAACCAGCCATTCGTCGGCTGGCCCGCCGCGGAGGAGTCAAGCGTATCTCCGGGCTCATCTACGAAGAAACCCGCGGAGTCCTCAAGGTTTTCCTGGAGAACGTTATCCGCGATGCAGTCACCTACTGCGAGCACGCCAAGAGGAAGACTGTCACTGCAATGGACGTGGTGTATGCGCTGAAGAGACAGGGACGCACGCTGTACGGCTTCGGCGGCTAGACACCATATTCAAAAATCAAACCGAACGGCTCTTTTCAGAGCCACCACTATTTCAAAAAAGAGATTGAATCTTGATTTTACTCGATTTCACTTGTCCTTGTCATGTGTGTTCTTAGAGTTGCTTTTCCCCTCCCTATTTCCACTGTAAAACATGTCTGGTCTCCATTTTTTGTCAAAGTCGATTAAGTAATAATTACTGGGTGCTCGTCTCAGGATATAGCGGGGAACGTATAGAGGGATCCGTGACATTTTGTTCGCGAATGGGTGTGTGTGATTATTGTCTTTATTACAAAACAAACATAAACAGCAGCCAGGGAAATCCGTATGTTTGTCACTTTTCTTTTAGGGGGTGGGGGAGGGGGTGTTTATTGGGGTTCAATTAATCCCAAGTAGGGGGTGGGAGAAATATTGTAGTCACAACGATCCCAAATGGATTCTGTTGCCGAGGGCTCATAATACTATAGGCTCGGAAAAGCAGCATTTTCGATTGAAATTTAACGTCTATACTTTTTCAACGTACGGAAATCGTGATCACTGAAGCGTCTCCGCTTGGCCCCCGAAGCACCCAATCGGAAGATAGCCCATTGTTAGGCTTCCAACCTAGGATGCTATGCGCCGGCCTTAAGAGGCGGGGTCCGTTCGCTCAATCTGCACTCAGTTGTGATCACCGTTCATCAAACCATACCCTTGACCATGGCGCGCACCAAGCAGACGGCAAGAAAGAGCACCGGGGGGAAAGCCCCCAGGAAGCAGTTGGCCACCAAGGCGGCCCGCAAGAGCGCACCGGCGACTGGCGGTGTCAAGAAACCCCATCGGTACCGACCGGGAACCGTCGCCCTCCGTGAGATTCGCCGCTACCAGAAGAGCACCGAACTGCTGATCCGAAAGCTGCCATTCCAGAGACTTGTGCGTGAAATTGCACAGGATTTCAAAACTGAACTGCGATTCCAGAGTTCTGCCGTCATGGCATTGCAAGAAGCGAGCGAAGCTTACCTCGTCGGCCTCTTCGAAGACACCAACCTGTGCGCCATTCACGCCAAGAGGGTCACCATCATGCCCAAGGACATCCAGTTGGCCCGCCGAATTCGGGGTGAACGAGCTTGAGCACGTTGTGTGCGCAAAAAGAAATAAAACTAACGGCTCTTTTCAGAGCCACTACTTCTTCAAAGAGAGATTAAGTCCAATCCCTGAGTTTTCCTTCAAATAAAGAATAAAGGGCCGTTGATTTTTTTCCGAATTATTATTGTTGATATTCTGTCCAAATACATTCCACTTTTTGGGTTCTATACGTATGCCTCATCCGAAACGTGTTCCAGGCAAAATTGAATTGTTATGGGCATGGTAATAATGATATATATTTCCTATCTGTTTTGACAATTACAGGTACTCGTTCTCTTATTTTCGTCGGTTTTGCGTTACATTGTATGATTCATTATAAATGGATGGTGCATAAGGGGGAAACAACATTTAAAGAAGTATTGGTGCACTACGACATATTAATTCGCCCTCCGCTGGAGATGACTTTATTATTTCCCAGAAATTCAGTAGACAATAATATTTAAGAAGGACACTTATACACGTGTCAGTCTGAGAAAAAGGCTAAAAATACCCTTGCCGGGGAGGGGGGGGGGGGGGGGGGGGTCGTGCCGTGCGTGCATTGTATAACTATGCACGCATACCGCTTTCTTCACGCATGGGTTAGCGGTCACTGGCGGGAAAGTGGACGATGCATGGGTGGTCAGAATCCAAGCTGTGCACAATAAAAGCCGGCCAAGACGTGCTGGTCTTTCATTCGATCTCACGATCCGATACATTCCAAGTCCTCCAATATGGCTCCCAAAGTTAGCGGAAAAGGTCAGAAGAAGGCCGGAAATACTAAGGGTCCGGTTAGCGCAAACAAAAAGAGGCACCGGCGTCGCAAGGAGAGCTACGGCATCTACATCTACAAAGTGATGAAACAGGTGCACCCCGACACCGGAATCTCGAGCAAGGCAATGAGCATCATGAACAGCTTTGTCAACGACGTGTTTGAGCGCATCGCCAGCGAATCTTCTCGCCTCGCTCTCTACAACAAGAAGTCCACCATCACAAGCCGTGAAGTGCAGACAGCAGTACGCCTACTTCTTCCCGGGGAGCTTGCTAAGCATGCAGTCAGCGAAGGCACCAAGGCCGTCACCAAGTACACGACTTCAAAATAGAAATTTTGAAGGCTTCAAAACCAAACGGCTCTTTTCAGAGCCAACACAGTTTCCAAAAAGAGATTTGCCAGTCAGCTCAGTTCGCCCGATCAGCCCATTTCTTAGGTTTTACAACTAACCTTTTTTTATTCTGTTGTGTCCCTTTCACTCTCTCTCTTTTTTTTTAATATGCTTTTACCCTTCGTGAGGCGAGGGGAGGTAATGCGATTAAAGTTAATCCCTGAGTCTTGTCGTCGTCGTAAACACATAATTTAATTTATGCCACAGCCTTTTTCAATTGGTCATTTCTTTCAATCTCCGGACGAGTGCTTGCATTTTGTTGAGTGGGTTACTATTAAAAAATAAATTAGGATTTCGTCTGTGGGATGTTACAAATATCTAGCAAGAAACCGAGGCCAGTTTTAACCGCCGCGTGAGAGCAACGAATCACTGCCATTGTGCGGAGGCTGGTCGAAAGATCATGGGACTTCTTCGGCGGAATAACAATAAAACGTCTTAAAATGGAGGTAAGAATGTTGCATGTTTCTGTGTTTTATCTAGTGATTCCATTACTTTGAACGACGATGACACAGTTGTAATTTTTTGTTCCCTCGTCCCCCGCGTCCAAAATGGATGCGGTGCACCCAACCGTGCGACGGGCACGCCCGTGTCGCGTGATTGGCTACTTGGCACGCTTCAGCCAATCCACCAGAACGCTATAACTAGTGTTGTGTTTTCCAAGTGGGTTCATTCACACACCACCTTTACTGCAGAGTACATTCATCTTCTGTCACTATACTGTCAAGATGACTGGGCGAGGAAAGAGCGGCAAAGCAAGAAGCAAGGCCAAGAGCAGGTCCTCCAGGGCGGGACTCCAGTTCCCCGTGGGTCGTGTTCACAGATTTCTGCGTAAGGGCAACTACGCCCAGCGTGTCGGTGCCGGTGCACCGGTCTACCTTGCGGCAGTGATGGAGTACCTTACCGCGGAGATCTTGGAACTGGCCGGAAACGCTGCACGAGACAACAAGAAGACGAGAATTAATCCCCGCCATCTGCAGCTTGCTATACGCAACGACGAGGAGTTGAACAAGTTGATGAGCGGAGTTACCATCGCGCAGGGTGGTGTCCTTCCCAACATCCAGCAAGTTCTTCTGCCCAAGAAGACCGCCAAAGTGTCAAAGTAAAGAAAAGAACTTACTTTGCATCCACAAACCCAAAAGGCTCTTTTCAGAGCCACCACAACCTTCAAAAAAGAGATTTGTCGCTGCCTGTCTAACTCCACCTCTACCTTCACTCATAGCCGAAATCAATTTCTCTAATTTTTTTTATAAACAATAGAACACTGTTCCAGATAGAATTCCCACTGTGTCCTTTAACTTAATCATTATGCAAAATTTTACGCACTGCGTATGTGACCGGCCGGCCGGCTGAGTACATTAGCCATACATGTATGTATATGCATTGTCTTAAATGTTGCCTCATGTAGAATGTGAATGACTTATTCACCAAAGGTTACAAAAATGGACAAATAATGGTGCGTTGACATTTGTTTCCCGTTTGTTTCTTTTCTTTCTTTCTCTCTCTTCAATTAACTCCCCGCGGGACCGCATTGATATTGATACATAAGTATTATAAGCGCAAATGAAAACGGTATGACGAATGTTTTCTTTTCTTTCGAATTTTCTTCTTATAACTTCATGACGAAATAAACAATAAATCAATGAAATAAAATAGTAATTATTACAAAAAGGGGAAATAAGTAAGTGAAAAAATAACAAAACAAAACAATAACCAAGCAATTAAAGGAAAGCGGCAGGCTGGGACTCGAACCCACGGTCTATTACTTTCTACATGTGCTCTCTAACCACTCGGCCACGGAGCTTACTGACAAACTGAAGTATTTCCCCGCCCCTAATGTGGGACCCATTGGCAGGCCCTGAGAAATACCCAGATGGGAAACGCCGAGGCGCGATGACCGGGAGTGTTGAAGGGCGCCATCTATTGATATGCTTGTCCCGGTACATCGTACGTACGGCATTTAGTGCCGACGCTCTCGCTCACTGATGCATTGATCCCATTTTTTGTCTGGATTAATTTTTTCAACAAGATTTTGGGTGAAATATGATCGAGGTGTATGAAAATGCATGATAGAAATATTTTTAAGAATGTATATGTCTCTGTTAATCTGAGAAAGCCGGAGATTTCTTGCTCATCTCTCTCTCCCCTGGTTTCGTTGAGTTGCGGTGGACGCGCAGGAGTCTTTTTTTTTGTTTTCACACCAGGAAACAAAAAAAGGCAAAAATAAATAATAAGAAGAACAATAGCAAACAGTATTTCAAGACGAATAATCCCTTTCCGCGCTATTGTTTTAATATTAATCGTTATCGCTTCTCGGCCTTTTGGCTAAGATCATGTGTAGTATCTGTTCTTCCAGAACGCCTTTTTTGCAGCTCCGTGATCTATCTTCAAAAACTGGAGAGTGGAGGTCCCACCTGAGACCAAACCTACACCAACTGTTAGATAAGTGAACATAGATTATTGTAGTCATCTTTATTTTTTCATATTTTGCATTTTGAGAGACATTTGAAGGGTTTTTAGTTCCATTTTTTGCTGCCTCGTGTGTGCGGAGTACGCCACACGACAGCACCTTCTTTTATTGCAGTTCTCTTTTGTTCTAGTCTTTTGTTCGGAGCCGTAGCAGCGTGCGGCTCCCATACCGTAGCTTTACGTGGGGCTGTGGCAGTGCGTAGCCCCGTGTAATTCTTATATAGTAGTCTATAGGCCATTTTGTTTGAGGACCGTAGTATAGGCTTTCTTTTTTTGTACATTTCCGTCCCATCTGAGCAAGTTGCTCAGATATATATATAGTCCCTGTAGCCCCCATTCTGTATATTACTCCATTTAATTCTTTCCTGAGCAGGTAGCTCAGGGAGCATTTTTTTTTGGGTAAATTTTATAGTAGTAGCGAGTAGCTACGCCCCTTATTCCAGGTGTATATACATAACGTCCTTTCCCCGCGCAGATAGCCCGGGAGCTTAATTTTTGTTACTTCTTTCGTCAGTCAGCAGCTGTGACTGACGCCTTATATTTTTCTCTGTTTTTCCATTTTACTATTAGAAGAGAGTATCCTAGATCACCATGGCCGACGTCTGGCATAAAGACAAGGCCTTGGAGGTTAGGTTTGAAGATGTTACGTCAGCGAAGTCGGTCTTTGACAAGTTCAAAGGAATAGGCATTGAGGCAGCTCAACACTTGTCGGCGATGCAGCCCTTACAAGGGAATAAATTTGAAGTTGTTTTTAAGACCGCTCAGGTTTGTAAGGAATTTTATCCTAAAGTAGCAGACATAGATGGGTGCACTGTCACCAAGTTTAATGACATTGTCATTGTTACAGTTCATTATGTCAGTATGGCCATCCATGACAGCATTGTTAGAAACATCCTAGGCAAGTTTGGCCAAGTTCTCGCAGGGAGATTCACCACGTATGGGGACAACCCCACTGTATTTAATGGTACCAGGCAGTACAGGATGAAGGTGACCTCCGCCATTCCAACAGTAATTAGGATAGGGGATCGTAATGCCTGGATTTCCTATCCCGGGCAAGTCCGAACTTGTGCCCGTTGTGGCCAACAAGGACATTATGCCCGAGATTGCAATAACATAAAGTGTTTTAAATGCTTGCAGGTCGGCCATGTGGCAAATGAGTGCCCAAATAGTACAAAATGCACCATCTGCGAGGAGGAGGGGCATGGCTTTCGGGCCTGCCCCAAATCCTTCGCCAGAAAAGTACAACCGGAGAGAGGATGGAGTAAATCAACTACGGCTCCACCTCCTCCTCCTCCACCACAGCCAGCAGGGGAGAGACTTAGCGTGAGTGAGGCGGATGAACAACAACTTCCCGCCAAAGAATGTCCCAAGTGTAAGAAAATGTCCGGGCCTTTTCACTCTAGCATTGTTTGTTTTTCATGCAAAGGTTCTCTTCTTCCTGAATCTTTCAGAGTTCTCGAGTGCGCCCTTTGTAAGGGCACAAATGGTCCACCCTCCCTCGTATGTGACAGGAACATTTGCAGACAAGTGGTAGCCCCTGCTCAGGACGACGGGTTTCGAGTTGTTCGGAAGAGAAAGGGTTCCGCAAAACGGACCCGATCACCGCCGGACGCTCCTGCCAGCAAAAAACCTGCTCCTTCTGCTTCGGATCTCTTTGGCTCCAGCGACTCGTCAATGGAGCAAGATCAGGTAAAACCAAAAGGGAAAAAAGCAGTATCTTCTTCTGGTTCTTCCTACTCCTCCTCCTCCTCCTCTGGCTCGTCATCTGACTCGTCGGATGTCGAGTCCGAGGGCGATTCCACCGCCAACGAGGTCGATGGAGTGGACCCTGTGAAGACAGAAAAATGTACAAAACATATTAGCTCGCTGAATCTCCCTGGTATCAGCAAGCCAGCAAGATGCAAAGTTTCGTCCTGTTCTTTTACCTGTCCCGCATGGTCTGGCCTAGTCAGACATGCCTCATCGGTGCACAAGGACACCACACTTACTCAACTTAAGTGTCCCTGGTGCAAGTTCAAAGCATATACGCCAGGCAGGTGGAGCCGGCACATTTGCCGGAGACACGCTGCTGACGCCATCTTGAAACAGGCGGGTTTCTTCAAGAAATTCATATAAATTTTTCCCTTAATTAAATGGCATTTCTCCAGGCATTCTTCCTTTTTAACCTAATGATTACTATTTTTACCCTTAATGTAAATGGCATGCGTGAATTTCACAAGCGCCACCAAGTTTTTCACCTTTGTCTTGATTATGACGTTTGTTTTTTGCAGGAGTGCCATATAACTGGCCCCGAAGATCTGCAACTCTGGAAATCGGAGTGGAAAGGGGACATTTTAGCCAGTTACGGTACTTCTTCTTCTTGTGGCACTGCCATTCTTTTAAATCCACGTTCTTCTTTTAAACTGTCAGATTTTAAAAGTGATTTGCAAGGGAGAATTGCTAGCTGTTTTTTAGATGGGTCAGGTGGTCGCTTTAGACTGATTTCAGTCTATGCTCCTAATGACCCCCTTCATAAAAAGAATTTTTTCAATAATCTTTCCCAGTACTTTACTGGGAATTGTCCATTCATCTTGGCGGGTGATTTTAATTGTGTACTTAATTCTGCTCTGGACAGAATAGGTACATCTTCTGTCACCTGCGACATCGGTCACCAGGAACTTCGTTCAATGTGTGACGATTTTAATCTGATGGATCCTTGGAGGACCACCTATCCTGATGATAGATATTTTACTTGGAGAAATGCCTCAAATACCATTCGCAGTCGGCTGGACCGATTTTATATTACTAATTCCTTGAAGTTTATTACCATTTCGCATGTACCTGTCTACTTCTCAGACCATGATGGTGTTGTTTTTAACTTTAACCCTTCCTCTCTTCCTAAGAGAGGAAGAGGATATTGGAAATGTAATACTTCCATTTTAACAGATGTGATCTTTCAAGAAGCTTTTAGGACAGCCTATTTAGGATGGCGAACGCTCAAAGAAGGTTTTGATAACGAGTTGGATTGGTGGGAGGATGTGAAGCTTCGTAGCAAACATTTAATTATAGCCCACTCTTGCCGTCTTTCTCAGACCAGAAAAAAGGAGAAAGATCGTCTTCTTTCTCATCTTGAGCGGATCACTTCCCTTCTGAACCAAGGGAGCAAGGATGAGAACCTTCTTGCTGAATATAACAAAGTTAAACTTTCTCTTTCTGAATTAGATGATTTTTTAGCCGAAGGAGCGAGGGTGCGATCCCGCATTCATCGTCTGAATGAGGGAGAGCACCCCTCCAGCCAGTTCTTCAAGACAGATTTTAATCATAAAAAAGCTTCTTCTATCTCTTCAGTTAAGCGCCCTGACGGGACTGTCTCTTCTTCGCCCTCAGAAATTGTAGATATTTATAAAGATTTTTATGCTTCTTTGTTCTCGAGGGATGAAACTGTTGACAGTTTCCAATCCTTCTTTTTAGATCAGATCTCTGATACTCTTTCCGAAGAGAATATTAATAATCTTGAAGTTCCTCTTTTGTCTAGTGAACTCGACGCTGCTGTGCGGGGTATGCAGAACGGCAAATCCCCCGGCAGCGACGGTTTGCCTAAAGAATTTTATTTCACCTTCTGGGACCTCATTGGTCCAGATTTGCTTAGTGTTTTTAACACTTCTTTTGATTTACAGATTTTGGCTAATTCACAGAGAACAGGCATTATCACCCTCTTGGACAAGTCAGGTGATCCCGCCTTGCCTCAAAACAAAAGGCCTATTTCTCTGCTCAATGTGGATTATAAAATTCTAGCTAAATCTCTTTGTAACCGTCTTTCTTCAGTTCTATCTTCTATCATTAGCCCTTTTCAGACCTGCGGGGTCAAAGGGCGCTCCATTCACGATAATTCCCGGCTTTTACGGGACCTTGTTTTTTACGCAGACGAGAGGAAATTAAATTCACTTTTTATTTCTCTTGACCAGCAAAAAGCTTTCGACCGTGTAAACTGGTCTTTTCTTTACCAAGTTCTTCACAAGTTTGGTTTTGGGCCTAATTTCATCAGATGGCTCAAAATATTATACACTGACATCTTCAGCCAAGTTCTTGCTAACGGTTTTCTTTCCGAGTCCTTTTCTTTACAGAAAGGTGTTAGACAGGGCTGTCCCCTGTCTCCTCTTCTTTATGTTATTTTCATCGAACCCTTCGCTGCGGCTGTCCGTAACGATAGGGGCATCCAAGGTATTTTTATCCCTGGCAGTAACAATTTGCAGTGCAAAATTTTACAATATGCGGACGATACAACTTGTATTGTTCGCAATATTTCCTCGCTTCATAGACTTTTTAGCATTATAGGTTTGTTTCAAGGTGCAAGTGGCTCAAGACTTAACGTCACCAAATCTCAAGGTTTTGTTTTAGGTGAATGGCGAGAGAAACTCGGGGATCTTTACCCCATTTCTTGGACAACAGATCCCATTAAAATTAATGGCTTCTGGGTCGGCAAAGGAGACATGGCCGTCAGAAATTGGGAAGACCGCCTAGTAAAACTCCAGTCTTCAGTAGAAAACTGGAATAAACGCCACTTGTCACTAATTGGCAAAGTGACTGTAATTAACACAGTCCTTTTATCTTACCTTTTGTATGTAGCTCCTGTCTACCCGCTGCCGGTCACCGTGGAGAAGAGGATCAACAAGATCATCTTTTCTTTTCTATGGTCCGGTAAGACGGAACTAGTACGCCGGTCCACTGTTTGTCAGTCTGTCGACAGCGGTGGCCTAGGTGTTTTTAATATTAGATTTAAAGCTGATGCTCTTTTTATTAAGGGTTTCAGCTCGCTTTGTAGTCATGTAGCTCCGCCTTGGAGTTTTTTAGCTCTTTTCTGGTGTTCCATTTCTCTTCGTAACTTTCTTCCGACTGGTCTCTTCTCTAATAGCCGTCCTCATTCCTCGACGGTCCCTCGCATTTATGTCAAGTTCTGTCATCTCATCCTTTCTCTCCCTAATGTACTGTCTATTAACTGGAACACCGTCACTGTAAATAATCTTTACAATGTGTTTTTAAATCAAGTGTCAGTGGCGCTTCCGCGCACAGACATCAATTATGCCGTCCTGCATTGTTCATTTATTGTGAACAACTCTTTAGATCATTTCCTGCGGGACTTAAACTGGCGCATTGTTTGGAGCGCCGTGAAGACGGCTCAGCGCCTTTGTTCGTGGGGCATTGGCCGGGGTAAGTGCCCTCGGCCTAATTGTAACAGCAATGAGTCCCTTCTGCATTTGCTATGGGATTGTTCCTTTGTTACCGTGCTGTGGGATTGGGCCACGTACATGGGTGTACGTGTTTGCGGGCCCACTTTTTCCATCTCCCCAGCAGTGGTATTTTTCGCAGAGGGTTTTAACCCCACGAACAAGACACACCGTTTCGTCTGGTTTTTGATTTCCGTTTTGAAGTGGCAAATTTGGAAGTCCCGCTGCCAAGCCTTGTTCGACGGCAACTACGTTGACCGTCTGACCGTTCTCCGTTCTACTAAGTCTTTTATTCATAAGCGCATAGAGGCGGATTTTTTGCGTTTAGATCGAAACAAGTTTTTTCTTTTGTGGAACGTCGGCGGCTCTGTTGTTTCTATCAGAGACGACCGCGTTCTCATCAATTTCTAGTCTTGCCCGCAACGGCTTTATTCTCCCCCCTCCTAGATATTTAAGTAAGTTTGTGTAGTTTGATGCTAAGTCTGTCAGGGTTAATTTTAGTTTTTTCCCCCCTTTTTTCAGGTTAAGGAGTAGAGGCGCCTGTCCCCTGGAAAGATCGAGACTTCACCGATGCTGCGGGTCTCCTGCAGCGGGACAGGCGTATCCCCATACTGAGGTTTGGGAGACGGACTTAGTATCCTTTATTGTTTATTGCCGTTGTTTTGTTTATTCTTCATCCGCCTCTTTGTCTGCTTTTGTTTTGTTTTTTCTTTTTTCACGGTTCGTCAGGTTCTTTCCTTGCTGGCGGGCGAGTCGCGCCATTGGGCCTGTTCCGTGCCGGCGGGCGGGTATTGCAATTGTGATGCCTGTTCGTCGGGGCGGGCAGGTGCGGTGATGGCTGGCATAACCGGCTTGGAGGGGACGCGACGTTTTTTTCTCATCTGCCTCTTTTTCTGCTTCTGTTTGGCGCGTTTTGTCTAACTGTTTTTCTTCTTTTGCAGCGGGACTTCCCCGAAGAATAATTTTTTTTTGCTGTAGACAGCCTCGTCTTCGGTTTTTCGATAAATATTATCGAATTAAAGTTTACTTGGTGTTTTTAAAGTAGTAGAATACCTGTTTGTAACGTATTTTTAGCTTTTTAACTGCTAGTCTTTTTATCACTGTTTTCTGTGTATCCTTTTTAGAAATTCTTGATATAAGATTGGGACATTTTTCGTCGTTTGTGACATTTTCGTCGTCCGGTGACTTTTCCGTTCTCAGGTGTTTGTCCTTTTGGGTGTTTGTGTTTTTTCTGGTTTAGGGCAGGGGGGCTCGAGACCCCAGCACACTGTACTTCGGCGAACTGGTAAGTCGACCTGCCCGGGACCTTCTTTGTCCCAAATCAAAAAACAGTATCTGTTCTTTTCAGCTTAATATCTGAAACGCTGTTCATTGAACAGCCAGTATATTAAACTGATTTTTGGATTTGGGCCGTGGAATAGAGGCTTGCCTCGTCCCGGCCACGGGTTGGCCCGGTATAGCAGTACATCCGGGATTCGGCCCACTCCCTTCGGGGAACATAAATTAATACAAAAACAGGTTCTGACTACGGTGCCCCGTCGTTAAAGGTTCGTTTTCTTTTGACGTTTTGGTGACAGGGCTTTCACATTGAATTACGGTAAATATTAGTAAGTGTGTAAAGTCTTGTTAAATTATGATGTTGGCGTTTCCATTGATTTCCGTTCAAGGTGTAAAAAAAAAAAAAAAAAAAAAAGGCTTGGCCACGACCCCTCTGTGTCTGGTTATAAATGTATTGTTTGAGTCTCGTTGCAATATGTTTCTAGGCATCTTCTTCCTTTTCTTATTTGTTATCCCTTTTCCCCCTTGTTTTGCTTCTGATTTGTTTGTTTCCCAGGATGAGTGCTCCTGCCACGATTGGTCGCCAGAGGGCGCCGTAACAGTTGATGGCTTCGCATGCTCATATCGCGTCCGCGCATGTCCTATAAGTTGCCTCGCCGGGGCTGGGATGGCCATTGAATCATCTACAACCGACTGAGGAGACACAAACATGTCTGGCCGTGGCAAAGGAGGAAAGGGACTAGGCAAAGGGGGTGCCAAGCGACACCGCAAGGTTCTCCGAGATAACATCCAGGGAATCACTAAACCAGCCATTCGTCGGCTGGCCCGCCGCGGAGGAGTCAAGCGTATCTCCGGGCTCATCTACGAAGAAACCCGCGGAGTCCTCAAGGTTTTCCTGGAGAACGTTATCCGCGATGCAGTCACCTACTGCGAGCACGCCAAGAGGAAGACTGTCACTGCAATGGACGTGGTGTATGCGCTGAAGAGACAGGGACGCACGCTGTACGGCTTCGGCGGCTAGACACCATATTCAAAAATCAAACCGAACGGCTCTTTTCAGAGCCACCACTATTTCAAAAAAGAGATTGAATCTTGATTTTACTCGATTTCACTTGTCCTTGTCATGTGTGTTCTTAGAGTTGCTTTTCCCCTCCCTATTTCCACTGTAAAACATGTCTGGTCTCCATTTTTTGTCAAAGTCGATTAAGTAATAATTACTGGGTGCTCGTCTCAGGATATAGCGGGGAACGTATAGAGGGATCCGTGACATTTTGTTCGCGAATGGGTGTGTGTGATTATTGTCTTTATTACAAAACAAACATAAACAGCAGCCAGGGAAATCCGTATGTTTGTCACTTTTCTTTTAGGGGGTGGGGGAGGGGGTGTTTATTGGGGTTCAATTAATCCCAAGTAGGGGGTGGGAGAAATATTGTAGTCACAACGATCCCAAATGGATTCTGTTGCCGAGGGCTCATAATACTATAGGCTCGGAAAAGCAGCATTTTCGATTGAAATTTAACGTCTATACTTTTTCAACGTACGGAAATCGTGATCACTGAAGCGTCTCCGCTTGGCCCCCGAAGCACCCAATCGGAAGATAGCCCATTGTTAGGCTTCCAACCTAGGATGCTATGCGCCGGCCTTAAGAGGCGGGGTCCGTTCGCTCAATCTGCACTCAGTTGTGATCACCGTTCATCAAACCATACCCTTGACCATGGCGCGCACCAAGCAGACGGCAAGAAAGAGCACCGGGGGGAAAGCCCCCAGGAAGCAGTTGGCCACCAAGGCGGCCCGCAAGAGCGCACCGGCGACTGGCGGTGTCAAGAAACCCCATCGGTACCGACCGGGAACCGTCGCCCTCCGTGAGATTCGCCGCTACCAGAAGAGCACCGAACTGCTGATCCGAAAGCTGCCATTCCAGAGACTTGTGCGTGAAATTGCACAGGATTTCAAAACTGAACTGCGATTCCAGAGTTCTGCCGTCATGGCATTGCAAGAAGCGAGCGAAGCTTACCTCGTCGGCCTCTTCGAAGACACCAACCTGTGCGCCATTCACGCCAAGAGGGTCACCATCATGCCCAAGGACATCCAGTTGGCCCGCCGAATTCGGGGTGAACGAGCTTGAGCACGTTGTGTGCGCAAAAAGAAATAAAACTAACGGCTCTTTTCAGAGCCACTACTTCTTCAAAGAGAGATTAAGTCCAATCCCTGAGTTTTCCTTCAAATAAAGAATAAAGGGCCGTTGATTTTTTTCCGAATTATTATTGTTGATATTCTGTCCAAATACATTCCACTTTTTGGGTTCTATACGTATGCCTCATCCGAAACGTGTTCCAGGCAAAATTGAATTGTTATGGGCATGGTAATAATGATATATATTTCCTATCTGTTTTGACAATTACAGGTACTCGTTCTCTTATTTTCGTCGGTTTTGCGTTACATTGTATGATTCATTATAAATGGATGGTGCATAAGGGGGAAACAACATTTAAAGAAGTATTGGTGCACTACGACATATTAATTCGCCCTCCGCTGGAGATGACTTTATTATTTCCCAGAAATTCAGTAGACAATAATATTTAAGAAGGACACTTATACACGTGTCAGTCTGAGAAAAAGGCTAAAAATACCCTTGCCGGGGAGGGGGGGGGGGGGGGGGGGTCGTGCCGTGCGTGCATTGTATAACTATGCACGCATACCGCTTTCTTCACGCATGGGTTAGCGGTCACTGGCGGGAAAGTGGACGATGCATGGGTGGTCAGAATCCAAGCTGTGCACAATAAAAGCCGGCCAAGACGTGCTGGTCTTTCATTCGATCTCACGATCCGATACATTCCAAGTCCTCCAATATGGCTCCCAAAGTTAGCGGAAAAGGTCAGAAGAAGGCCGGAAATACTAAGGGTCCGGTTAGCGCAAACAAAAAGAGGCACCGGCGTCGCAAGGAGAGCTACGGCATCTACATCTACAAAGTGATGAAACAGGTGCACCCCGACACCGGAATCTCGAGCAAGGCAATGAGCATCATGAACAGCTTTGTCAACGACGTGTTTGAGCGCATCGCCAGCGAATCTTCTCGCCTCGCTCTCTACAACAAGAAGTCCACCATCACAAGCCGTGAAGTGCAGACAGCAGTACGCCTACTTCTTCCCGGGGAGCTTGCTAAGCATGCAGTCAGCGAAGGCACCAAGGCCGTCACCAAGTACACGACTTCAAAATAGAAATTTTGAAGGCTTCAAAACCAAACGGCTCTTTTCAGAGCCAACACAGTTTCCAAAAAGAGATTTGCCAGTCAGCTCAGTTCGCCCGATCAGCCCATTTCTTAGGTTTTACAACTAACCTTTTTTTATTCTGTTGTGTCCCTTTCACTCTCTCTCTTTTTTTTTAATATGCTTTTACCCTTCGTGAGGCGAGGGGAGGTAATGCGATTAAAGTTAATCCCTGAGTCTTGTCGTCGTCGTAAACACATAATTTAATTTATGCCACAGCCTTTTTCAATTGGTCATTTCTTTCAATCTCCGGACGAGTGCTTGCATTTTGTTGAGTGGGTTACTATTAAAAAATAAATTAGGATTTCGTCTGTGGGATGTTACAAATATCTAGCAAGAAACCGAGGCCAGTTTTAACCGCCGCGTGAGAGCAACGAATCACTGCCATTGTGCGGAGGCTGGTCGAAAGATCATGGGACTTCTTCGGCGGAATAACAATAAAACGTCTTAAAATGGAGGTAAGAATGTTGCATGTTTCTGTGTTTTATCTAGTGATTCCATTACTTTGAACGACGATGACACAGTTGTAATTTTTTGTTCCCTCGTCCCCCGCGTCCAAAATGGATGCGGTGCACCCAACCGTGCGACGGGCACGCCCGTGTCGCGTGATTGGCTACTTGGCACGCTTCAGCCAATCCACCAGAACGCTATAACTAGTGTTGTGTTTTCCAAGTGGGTTCATTCACACACCACCTTTACTGCAGAGTACATTCATCTTCTGTCACTATACTGTCAAGATGACTGGGCGAGGAAAGAGCGGCAAAGCAAGAAGCAAGGCCAAGAGCAGGTCCTCCAGGGCGGGACTCCAGTTCCCCGTGGGTCGTGTTCACAGATTTCTGCGTAAGGGCAACTACGCCCAGCGTGTCGGTGCCGGTGCACCGGTCTACCTTGCGGCAGTGATGGAGTACCTTACCGCGGAGATCTTGGAACTGGCCGGAAACGCTGCACGAGACAACAAGAAGACGAGAATTAATCCCCGCCATCTGCAGCTTGCTATACGCAACGACGAGGAGTTGAACAAGTTGATGAGCGGAGTTACCATCGCGCAGGGTGGTGTCCTTCCCAACATCCAGCAAGTTCTTCTGCCCAAGAAGACCGCCAAAGTGTCAAAGTAAAGAAAAGAACTTACTTTGCATCCACAAACCCAAAAGGCTCTTTTCAGAGCCACCACAACCTTCAAAAAAGAGATTTGTCGCTGCCTGTCTAACTCCACCTCTACCTTCACTCATAGCCGAAATCAATTTCTCTAATTTTTTTTATAAACAATAGAACACTGTTCCAGATAGAATTCCCACTGTGTCCTTTAACTTAATCATTATGCAAAATTTTACGCACTGCGTATGTGACCGGCCGGCCGGCTGAGTACATTAGCCATACATGTATGTATATGCATTGTCTTAAATGTTGCCTCATGTAGAATGTGAATGACTTATTCACCAAAGGTTACAAAAATGGACAAATAATGGTGCGTTGACATTTGTTTCCCGTTTGTTTCTTTTCTTTCTTTCTCTCTCTTCAATTAACTCCCCGCGGGACCGCATTGATATTGATACATAAGTATTATAAGCGCAAATGAAAACGGTATGACGAATGTTTTCTTTTCTTTCGAATTTTCTTCTTATAACTTCATGACGAAATAAACAATAAATCAATGAAATAAAATAGTAATTATTACAAAAAGGGGAAATAAGTAAGTGAAAAAATAACAAAACAAAACAATAACCAAGCAATTAAAGGAAAGCGGCAGGCTGGGACTCGAACCCACGGTCTATTACTTTCTACATGTGCTCTCTAACCACTCGGCCACGGAGCTTACTGACAAACTGAAGTATTTCCCCGCCCCTAATGTGGGACCCATTGGCAGGCCCTGAGAAATACCCAGATGGGAAACGCCGAGGCGCGATGACCGGGAGTGTTGAAGGGCGCCATCTATTGATATGCTTGTCCCGGTACATCGTACGTACGGCATTTAGTGCCGACGCTCTCGCTCACTGATGCATTGATCCCATTTTTTGTCTGGATTAATTTTTTCAACAAGATTTTGGGTGAAATATGATCGAGGTGTATGAAAATGCATGATAGAAATATTTTTAAGAATGTATATGTCTCTGTTAATCTGAGAAAGCCGGAGATTTCTTGCTCATCTCTCTCTCCCCTGGTTTCGTTGAGTTGCGGTGGACGCGCAGGAGTCTTTTTTTTTGTTTTCACACCAGGAAACAAAAAAAGGCAAAAATAAATAATAAGAAGAACAATAGCAAACAGTATTTCAAGACGAATAATCCCTTTCCGCGCTATTGTTTTAATATTAATCGTTATCGCTTCTCGGCCTTTTGGCTAAGATCATTGCACATCGGTCTTAGTCTCGGTCAGGAACATCAGGAGGTGGTCCAGACTCGGCATTGCACTTAGCCTTGAGTCTGTAAGGCTCCTCCCCCGAAGTGGTCCCCGGCTTGCGTAGTGACGGTCTTCCGTGTTCTGCCTCGCATGGGTGATTTTGTTTAGGCATGAAGTTGCCTTTGTTCAGGCATGAAGTTGCCTTAGTTTAGGCGTGAAGTCGCCTTTGTATCGGCGTGAAGTCGCCATTTTTTGTGTTATATGTGTAGGCGTGAAGTCGCCTTTGTATGTTGTCTTTGTCCCGGGCAGGAGGGTTCGCAACCCTACTAGCTTGGTCCGACGTGGTCGGCCTGCCCGGTCCCCCAAGCGTGGTCTTGTGGGGGGGCCATAAAAAATAAGTATCTGTTCTTTTCAGCTTAATATCTGAAACGCTGTTCATTGAACAGCCAGTATATTAAACTGATTTTTGGATTTGGGCCGTGGAATAGAGGCTTGCCTCGTCCCGGCCACGGGTTGGCCCGGTATAGCAGTACATCCGGGATTCGGCCCACTCCCTTCGGGGAACATAAATTAATACAAAAACAGGTTCTGACTACGGTGCCCCGTCGTTAAAGGTTCGTTTTCTTTTGACGTTTTGGTGACAGGGCTTTCACATTGAATTACGGTAAATATTAGTAAGTGTGTAAAGTCTTGTTAAATTATGATGTTGGCGTTTCCATTGATTTCCGTTCAAGGTGTAAAAAAAAAAAAAAAAAAAAAAAGGCTTGGCCACGACCCCTCTGTGTCTGGTTATAAATGTATTGTTTGAGTCTCGTTGCAATATGTTTCTAGGCATCTTCTTCCTTTTCTTATTTGTTATCCCTTTTCCCCCTTGTTTTGCTTCTGATTTGTTTGTTTCCCAGGATGAGTGCTCCTGCCACGATTGGTCGCCAGAGGGCGCCGTAACAGTTGATGGCTTCGCATGCTCATATCGCGTCCGCGCATGTCCTATAAGTTGCCTCGCCGGGGCTGGGATGGCCATTGAATCATCTACAACCGACTGAGGAGACACAAACATGTCTGGCCGTGGCAAAGGAGGAAAGGGACTAGGCAAAGGGGGTGCCAAGCGACACCGCAAGGTTCTCCGAGATAACATCCAGGGAATCACTAAACCAGCCATTCGTCGGCTGGCCCGCCGCGGAGGAGTCAAGCGTATCTCCGGGCTCATCTACGAAGAAACCCGCGGAGTCCTCAAGGTTTTCCTGGAGAACGTTATCCGCGATGCAGTCACCTACTGCGAGCACGCCAAGAGGAAGACTGTCACTGCAATGGACGTGGTGTATGCGCTGAAGAGACAGGGACGCACGCTGTACGGCTTCGGCGGCTAGACACCATATTCAAAAATCAAACCGAACGGCTCTTTTCAGAGCCACCACTATTTCAAAAAAGAGATTGAATCTTGATTTTACTCGATTTCACTTGTCCTTGTCATGTGTGTTCTTAGAGTTGCTTTTCCCCTCCCTATTTCCACTGTAAAACATGTCTGGTCTCCATTTTTTGTCAAAGTCGATTAAGTAATAATTACTGGGTGCTCGTCTCAGGATATAGCGGGGAACGTATAGAGGGATCCGTGACATTTTGTTCGCGAATGGGTGTGTGTGATTATTGTCTTTATTACAAAACAAACATAAACAGCAGCCAGGGAAATCCGTATGTTTGTCACTTTTCTTTTAGGGGGTGGGGGAGGGGGTGTTTATTGGGGTTCAATTAATCCCAAGTAGGGGGTGGGAGAAATATTGTAGTCACAACGATCCCAAATGGATTCTGTTGCCGAGGGCTCATAATACTATAGGCTCGGAAAAGCAGCATTTTCGATTGAAATTTAACGTCTATACTTTTTCAACGTACGGAAATCGTGATCACTGAAGCGTCTCCGCTTGGCCCCCGAAGCACCCAATCGGAAGATAGCCCATTGTTAGGCTTCCAACCTAGGATGCTATGCGCCGGCCTTAAGAGGCGGGGTCCGTTCGCTCAATCTGCACTCAGTTGTGATCACCGTTCATCAAACCATACCCTTGACCATGGCGCGCACCAAGCAGACGGCAAGAAAGAGCACCGGGGGGAAAGCCCCCAGGAAGCAGTTGGCCACCAAGGCGGCCCGCAAGAGCGCACCGGCGACTGGCGGTGTCAAGAAACCCCATCGGTACCGACCGGGAACCGTCGCCCTCCGTGAGATTCGCCGCTACCAGAAGAGCACCGAACTGCTGATCCGAAAGCTGCCATTCCAGAGACTTGTGCGTGAAATTGCACAGGATTTCAAAACTGAACTGCGATTCCAGAGTTCTGCCGTCATGGCATTGCAAGAAGCGAGCGAAGCTTACCTCGTCGGCCTCTTCGAAGACACCAACCTGTGCGCCATTCACGCCAAGAGGGTCACCATCATGCCCAAGGACATCCAGTTGGCCCGCCGAATTCGGGGTGAACGAGCTTGAGCACGTTGTGTGCGCAAAAAGAAATAAAACTAACGGCTCTTTTCAGAGCCACTACTTCTTCAAAGAGAGATTAAGTCCAATCCCTGAGTTTTCCTTCAAATAAAGAATAAAGGGCCGTTGATTTTTTTCCGAATTATTATTGTTGATATTCTGTCCAAATACATTCCACTTTTTGGGTTCTATACGTATGCCTCATCCGAAACGTGTTCCAGGCAAAATTGAATTGTTATGGGCATGGTAATAATGATATATATTTCCTATCTGTTTTGACAATTACAGGTACTCGTTCTCTTATTTTCGTCGGTTTTGCGTTACATTGTATGATTCATTATAAATGGATGGTGCATAAGGGGGAAACAACATTTAAAGAAGTATTGGTGCACTACGACATATTAATTCGCCCTCCGCTGGAGATGACTTTATTATTTCCCAGAAATTCAGTAGACAATAATATTTAAGAAGGACACTTATACACGTGTCAGTCTGAGAAAAAGGCTAAAAATACCCTTGCCGGGAGGGGGGGGGGGGGGGGGGGGTCGTGCCGTGCGTGCATTGTATAACTATGCACGCATACCGCTTTCTTCACGCATGGGTTAGCGGTCACTGGCGGGAAAGTGGACGATGCATGGGTGGTCAGAATCCAAGCTGTGCACAATAAAAGCCGGCCAAGACGTGCTGGTCTTTCATTCGATCTCACGATCCGATACATTCCAAGTCCTCCAATATGGCTCCCAAAGTTAGCGGAAAAGGTCAGAAGAAGGCCGGAAATACTAAGGGTCCGGTTAGCGCAAACAAAAAGAGGCACCGGCGTCGCAAGGAGAGCTACGGCATCTACATCTACAAAGTGATGAAACAGGTGCACCCCGACACCGGAATCTCGAGCAAGGCAATGAGCATCATGAACAGCTTTGTCAACGACGTGTTTGAGCGCATCGCCAGCGAATCTTCTCGCCTCGCTCTCTACAACAAGAAGTCCACCATCACAAGCCGTGAAGTGCAGACAGCAGTACGCCTACTTCTTCCCGGGGAGCTTGCTAAGCATGCAGTCAGCGAAGGCACCAAGGCCGTCACCAAGTACACGACTTCAAAATAGAAATTTTGAAGGCTTCAAAACCAAACGGCTCTTTTCAGAGCCAACACAGTTTCCAAAAAGAGATTTGCCAGTCAGCTCAGTTCGCCCGATCAGCCCATTTCTTAGGTTTTACAACTAACCTTTTTTTATTCTGTTGTGTCCCTTTCACTCTCTCTCTTTTTTTTTAATATGCTTTTACCCTTCGTGAGGCGAGGGGAGGTAATGCGATTAAAGTTAATCCCTGAGTCTTGTCGTCGTCGTAAACACATAATTTAATTTATGCCACAGCCTTTTTCAATTGGTCATTTCTTTCAATCTCCGGACGAGTGCTTGCATTTTGTTGAGTGGGTTACTATTAAAAAATAAATTAGGATTTCGTCTGTGGGATGTTACAAATATCTAGCAAGAAACCGAGGCCAGTTTTAACCGCCGCGTGAGAGCAACGAATCACTGCCATTGTGCGGAGGCTGGTCGAAAGATCATGGGACTTCTTCGGCGGAATAACAATAAAACGTCTTAAAATGGAGGTAAGAATGTTGCATGTTTCTGTGTTTTATCTAGTGATTCCATTACTTTGAACGACGATGACACAGTTGTAATTTTTTGTTCCCTCGTCCCCCGCGTCCAAAATGGATGCGGTGCACCCAACCGTGCGACGGGCACGCCCGTGTCGCGTGATTGGCTACTTGGCACGCTTCAGCCAATCCACCAGAACGCTATAACTAGTGTTGTGTTTTCCAAGTGGGTTCATTCACACACCACCTTTACTGCAGAGTACATTCATCTTCTGTCACTATACTGTCAAGATGACTGGGCGAGGAAAGAGCGGCAAAGCAAGAAGCAAGGCCAAGAGCAGGTCCTCCAGGGCGGGACTCCAGTTCCCCGTGGGTCGTGTTCACAGATTTCTGCGTAAGGGCAACTACGCCCAGCGTGTCGGTGCCGGTGCACCGGTCTACCTTGCGGCAGTGATGGAGTACCTTACCGCGGAGATCTTGGAACTGGCCGGAAACGCTGCACGAGACAACAAGAAGACGAGAATTAATCCCCGCCATCTGCAGCTTGCTATACGCAACGACGAGGAGTTGAACAAGTTGATGAGCGGAGTTACCATCGCGCAGGGTGGTGTCCTTCCCAACATCCAGCAAGTTCTTCTGCCCAAGAAGACCGCCAAAGTGTCAAAGTAAAGAAAAGAACTTACTTTGCATCCACAAACCCAAAAGGCTCTTTTCAGAGCCACCACAACCTTCAAAAAAGAGATTTGTCGCTGCCTGTCTAACTCCACCTCTACCTTCACTCATAGCCGAAATCAATTTCTCTAATTTTTTTATAAACAATAGAACACTGTTCCAGATAGAATTCCCACTGTGTCCTTTAACTTAATCATTATGCAAAATTTTACGCACTGCGTATGTGACCGGCCGGCCGGCTGAGTACATTAGCCATACATGTATGTATATGCATTGTCTTAAATGTTGCCTCATGTAGAATGTGAATGACTTATTCACCAAAGGTTACAAAAATGGACAAATAATGGTGCGTTGACATTTGTTTCCCGTTTGTTTCTTTTCTTTCTTTCTCTCTCTTCAATTAACTCCCCGCGGGACCGCATTGATATTGATACATAAGTATTATAAGCGCAAATGAAAACGGTATGACGAATGTTTTCTTTTCTTTCGAATTTTCTTCTTATAACTTCATGACGAAATAAACAATAAATCAATGAAATAAAATAGTAATTATTACAAAAAGGGGAAATAAGTAAGTGAAAAAATAACAAAACAAAACAATAACCAAGCAATTAAAGGAAAGCGGCAGGCTGGGACTCGAACCCACGGTCTATTACTTTCTACATGTGCTCTCTAACCACTCGGCCACGGAGCTTACTGACAAACTGAAGTATTTCCCCGCCCCTAATGTGGGACCCATTGGCAGGCCCTGAGAAATACCCAGATGGGAAACGCCGAGGCGCGATGACCGGGAGTGTTGAAGGGCGCCATCTATTGATATGCTTGTCCCGGTACATCGTACGTACGGCATTTAGTGCCGACGCTCTCGCTCACTGATGCATTGATCCCATTTTTTGTCTGGATTAATTTTTTCAACAAGATTTTGGGTGAAATATGATCGAGGTGTATGAAAATGCATGATAGAAATATTTTTAAGAATGTATATGTCTCTGTTAATCTGAGAAAGCCGGAGATTTCTTGCTCATCTCTCTCTCCCCTGGTTTCGTTGAGTTGCGGTGGACGCGCAGGAGTCTTTTTTTTGTTTTCACACCAGGAAACAAAAAAAGGCAAAAATAAATAATAAGAAGAACAATAGCAAACAGTATTTCAAGACGAATAATCCCTTTCCGCGCTATTGTTTTAATATTAATCGTTATCGCTTCTCGGCCTTTTGGCTAAGATCATTGCACATCGGTCTTAGTCTCGGTCAGGAACATCAGGAGGTGGTCCAGACTCGGCATTGCACTTAGCCTTGAGTCTGTAAGGCTCCTCCCCCGAAGTGGTCCCCGGCTTGCGTAGTGACGGTCTTCCGTGTTCTGCCTCGCATGGGTGATTTTGTTTAGGCATGAAGTTGCCTTTGTTCAGGCATGAAGTTGCCTTAGTTTAGGCGTGAAGTCGCCTTTGTATCGGCGTGAAGTCGCCATTTTTTGTGTTATATGTGTAGGCGTGAAGTCGCCTTTGTATGTTGTCTTTGTCCCGGGCAGGAGGGTTCGCAACCCTACTAGCTTGGTCCGACGTGGTCGGCCTGCCCGGTCCCCCAAGCGTGGTCTTGTGGGGGGCCATAAAAAATAAGTATCTGTTCTTTTCAGCTTAATATCTGAAACGCTGTTCATTGAACAGCCAGTATATTAAACTGATTTTTGGATTTGGGCCGTGGAATAGAGGCTTGCCTCGTCCCGGCCACGGGTTGGCCCGGTATAGCAGTACATCCGGGATTCGGCCCACTCCCTTCGGGGAACATAAATTAATACAAAAACAGGTTCTGACTACGGTGCCCCGTCGTTAAAGGTTCGTTTTCTTTTGACGTTTTGGTGACAGGGCTTTCACATTGAATTACGGTAAATATTAGTAAGTGTGTAAAGTCTTGTTAAATTATGATGTTGGCGTTTCCATTGATTTCCGTTCAAGGTGTAAAAAAAAAAAAAAAAAAAAAAGGCTTGGCCACGACCCCTCTGTGTCTGGTTATAAATGTATTGTTTGAGTCTCGTTGCAATATGTTTCTAGGCATCTTCTTCCTTTTCTTATTTGTTATCCCTTTTCCCCTTGTTTTGCTTCTGATTTGTTTGTTTCCCAGGATGAGTGCTCCTGCCACGATTGGTCGCCAGAGGGCGCCGTAACAGTTGATGGCTTCGCATGCTCATATCGCGTCCGCGCATGTCCTATAAGTTGCCTCGCCGGGGCTGGGATGGCCATTGAATCATCTACAACCGACTGAGGAGACACAAACATGTCTGGCCGTGGCAAAGGAGGAAAGGGACTAGGCAAAGGGGGTGCCAAGCGACACCGCAAGGTTCTCCGAGATAACATCCAGGGAATCACTAAACCAGCCATTCGTCGGCTGGCCCGCCGCGGAGGAGTCAAGCGTATCTCCGGGCTCATCTACGAAGAAACCCGCGGAGTCCTCAAGGTTTTCCTGGAGAACGTTATCCGCGATGCAGTCACCTACTGCGAGCACGCCAAGAGGAAGACTGTCACTGCAATGGACGTGGTGTATGCGCTGAAGAGACAGGGACGCACGCTGTACGGCTTCGGCGGCTAGACACCATATTCAAAAATCAAACCGAACGGCTCTTTTCAGAGCCACCACTATTTCAAAAAAGAGATTGAATCTTGATTTTACTCGATTTCACTTGTCCTTGTCATGTGTGTTCTTAGAGTTGCTTTTCCCCTCCCTATTTCCACTGTAAAACATGTCTGGTCTCCATTTTTTGTCAAAGTCGATTAAGTAATAATTACTGGGTGCTCGTCTCAGGATATAGCGGGGAACGTATAGAGGGATCCGTGACATTTTGTTCGCGAATGGGTGTGTGTGATTATTGTCTTTATTACAAAACAAACATAAACAGCAGCCAGGGAAATCCGTATGTTTGTCACTTTTCTTTTAGGGGGTGGGGGAGGGGGTGTTTATTGGGGTTCAATTAATCCCAAGTAGGGGGTGGGAGAAATATTGTAGTCACAACGATCCCAAATGGATTCTGTTGCCGAGGGCTCATAATACTATAGGCTCGGAAAAGCAGCATTTTCGATTGAAATTTAACGTCTATACTTTTTCAACGTACGGAAATCGTGATCACTGAAGCGTCTCCGCTTGGCCCCCGAAGCACCCAATCGGAAGATAGCCCATTGTTAGGCTTCCAACCTAGGATGCTATGCGCCGGCCTTAAGAGGCGGGGTCCGTTCGCTCAATCTGCACTCAGTTGTGATCACCGTTCATCAAACCATACCCTTGACCATGGCGCGCACCAAGCAGACGGCAAGAAAGAGCACCGGGGGAAAGCCCCCAGGAAGCAGTTGGCCACCAAGGCGGCCCGCAAGAGCGCACCGGCGACTGGCGGTGTCAAGAAACCCCATCGGTACCGACCGGGAACCGTCGCCCTCCGTGAGATTCGCCGCTACCAGAAGAGCACCGAACTGCTGATCCGAAAGCTGCCATTCCAGAGACTTGTGCGTGAAATTGCACAGGATTTCAAAACTGAACTGCGATTCCAGAGTTCTGCCGTCATGGCATTGCAAGAAGCGAGCGAAGCTTACCTCGTCGGCCTCTTCGAAGACACCAACCTGTGCGCCATTCACGCCAAGAGGGTCACCATCATGCCCAAGGACATCCAGTTGGCCCGCCGAATTCGGGGTGAACGAGCTTGAGCACGTTGTGTGCGCAAAAAGAAATAAAACTAACGGCTCTTTTCAGAGCCACTACTTCTTCAAAGAGAGATTAAGTCCAATCCCTGAGTTTTCCTTCAAATAAAGAATAAAGGGCCGTTGATTTTTTTCCGAATTATTATTGTTGATATTCTGTCCAAATACATTCCACTTTTTGGGTTCTATACGTATGCCTCATCCGAAACGTGTTCCAGGCAAAATTGAATTGTTATGGGCATGGTAATAATGATATATATTTCCTATCTGTTTTGACAATTACAGGTACTCGTTCTCTTATTTTCGTCGGTTTTGCGTTACATTGTATGATTCATTATAAATGGATGGTGCATAAGGGGGAAACAACATTTAAAGAAGTATTGGTGCACTACGACATATTAATTCGCCCTCCGCTGGAGATGACTTTATTATTTCCCAGAAATTCAGTAGACAATAATATTTAAGAAGGACACTTATACACGTGTCAGTCTGAGAAAAAGGCTAAAAATACCCTTGCCGGGGAGGGGGGGGGGGGGGGGTCGTGCCGTGCGTGCATTGTATAACTATGCACGCATACCGCTTTCTTCACGCATGGGTTAGCGGTCACTGGCGGGAAAGTGGACGATGCATGGGTGGTCAGAATCCAAGCTGTGCACAATAAAAGCCGGCCAAGACGTGCTGGTCTTTCATTCGATCTCACGATCCGATACATTCCAAGTCCTCCAATATGGCTCCCAAAGTTAGCGGAAAAGGTCAGAAGAAGGCCGGAAATACTAAGGGTCCGGTTAGCGCAAACAAAAAGAGGCACCGGCGTCGCAAGGAGAGCTACGGCATCTACATCTACAAAGTGATGAAACAGGTGCACCCCGACACCGGAATCTCGAGCAAGGCAATGAGCATCATGAACAGCTTTGTCAACGACGTGTTTGAGCGCATCGCCAGCGAATCTTCTCGCCTCGCTCTCTACAACAAGAAGTCCACCATCACAAGCCGTGAAGTGCAGACAGCAGTACGCCTACTTCTTCCCGGGGAGCTTGCTAAGCATGCAGTCAGCGAAGGCACCAAGGCCGTCACCAAGTACACGACTTCAAAATAGAAATTTTGAAGGCTTCAAAACCAAACGGCTCTTTTCAGAGCCAACACAGTTTCCAAAAGAGATTTGCCAGTCAGCTCAGTTCGCCCGATCAGCCCATTTCTTAGGTTTTACAACTAACCTTTTTTATTCTGTTGTGTCCCTTTCACTCTCTCTCTTTTTTTTTAATATGCTTTTACCCTTCGTGAGGCGAGGGGAGGTAATGCGATTAAAGTTAATCCCTGAGTCTTGTCGTCGTCGTAAACACATAATTTAATTTATGCCACAGCCTTTTTCAATTGGTCATTTCTTTCAATCTCCGGACGAGTGCTTGCATTTTGTTGAGTGGGTTACTATTAAAAAATAAATTAGGATTTCGTCTGTGGGATGTTACAAATATCTAGCAAGAAACCGAGGCCAGTTTTAACCGCCGCGTGAGAGCAACGAATCACTGCCATTGTGCGGAGGCTGGTCGAAAGATCATGGGACTTCTTCGGCGGAATAACAATAAAACGTCTTAAAATGGAGGTAAGAATGTTGCATGTTTCTGTGTTTTATCTAGTGATTCCATTACTTTGAACGACGATGACACAGTTGTAATTTTTTGTTCCCTCGTCCCCCGCGTCCAAAATGGATGCGGTGCACCCAACCGTGCGACGGGCACGCCCGTGTCGCGTGATTGGCTACTTGGCACGCTTCAGCCAATCCACCAGAACGCTATAACTAGTGTTGTGTTTTCCAAGTGGGTTCATTCACACACCACCTTTACTGCAGAGTACATTCATCTTCTGTCACTATACTGTCAAGATGACTGGGCGAGGAAAGAGCGGCAAAGCAAGAAGCAAGGCCAAGAGCAGGTCCTCCAGGGCGGGACTCCAGTTCCCCGTGGGTCGTGTTCACAGATTTCTGCGTAAGGCAACTACGCCCAGCGTGTCGGTGCCGGTGCACCGGTCTACCTTGCGGCAGTGATGGAGTACCTTACCGCGGAGATCTTGGAACTGGCCGGAAACGCTGCACGAGACAACAAGAAGACGAGAATTAATCCCCGCCATCTGCAGCTTGCTATACGCAACGACGAGGAGTTGAACAAGTTGATGAGCGGAGTTACCATCGCGCAGGGTGGTGTCCTTCCCAACATCCAGCAAGTTCTTCTGCCCAAGAAGACCGCCAAAGTGTCAAAGTAAAGAAAAGAACTTACTTTGCATCCACAAACCCAAAAGGCTCTTTTCAGAGCCACCACAACCTTCAAAAAAGAGATTTGTCGCTGCCTGTCTAACTCCACCTCTACCTTCACTCATAGCCGAAATCAATTTCTCTAATTTTTTTATAAACAATAGAACACTGTTCCAGATAGAATTCCCACTGTGTCCTTTAACTTAATCATTATGCAAAATTTTACGCACTGCGTATGTGACCGGCCGGCCGGCTGAGTACATTAGCCATACATGTATGTATATGCATTGTCTTAAATGTTGCCTCATGTAGAATGTGAATGACTTATTCACCAAAGGTTACAAAAATGGACAAATAATGGTGCGTTGACATTTGTTTCCCGTTTGTTTCTTTTCTTTCTTTCTCTCTCTTCAATTAACTCCCCGCGGGACCGCATTGATATTGATACATAAGTATTATAAGCGCAAATGAAAACGGTATGACGAATGTTTTCTTTTCTTTCGAATTTTCTTCTTATAACTTCATGACGAAATAAACAATAAATCAATGAAATAAAATAGTAATTATTACAAAAAGGGGAAATAAGTAAGTGAAAAAATAACAAAACAAAACAATAACCAAGCAATTAAAGGAAAGCGGCAGGCTGGGACTCGAACCCACGGTCTATTACTTTCTACATGTGCTCTCTAACCACTCGGCCACGGAGCTTACTGACAAACTGAAGTATTTCCCCGCCCCTAATGTGGGACCCATTGGCAGGCCCTGAGAAATACCCAGATGGGAAACGCCGAGGCGCGATGACCGGGAGTGTTGAAGGGCGCCATCTATTGATATGCTTGTCCCGGTACATCGTACGTACGGCATTTAGTGCCGACGCTCTCGCTCACTGATGCATTGATCCCATTTTTTGTCTGGATTAATTTTTTCAACAAGATTTGGGTGAAATATGATCGAGGTGTATGAAAATGCATGATAGAAATATTTTTAAGAATGTATATGTCTCTGTTAATCTGAGAAAGCCGGAGATTTCTTGCTCATCTCTCTCTCCCCTGGTTTCGTTGAGTTGCGGTGGACGCGCAGGAGTCTTTTTTTTTGTTTTTCACACCAGGAAACAAAAAAAGGCAAAAATAAATAATAAGAAGAACAATAGCAAACAGTATTTCAAGACGAATAATCCCTTCCGCGCTATTGTTGTTTTAATATTAATCGTTATCGCTTCTCGGCCTTTTGGCTAAGATCATTGCACATCGGTCTTAGTCTGGTCAGGAACATCAGGAGGTGGTCCAGACTCGGCATTGCACTTAGCCTTGAGTCTGTAAGGCTCCTCCCCCGAAGTGGTCCCCGGCTTGCGTAGTGACGGTCTTCCGTGTCTGCTCGCATGGGTGATTTTGTTTAGGCATGAAGTTGCCTTTGTTCAGGCATGAAGTTGCCTTAGTTTAGGCGTGAAGTCGCCTTTGTATCGGCGTGAAGTCGCCATTTTTTGTGTTATATGTGTAGGCGTGAAGTCGCCTTTGTATGTTGTCTTTGTCCCGGGCAGGAGGTTCGCAACCCTACTAGCTTGGTCCGACGTGGTCGGCCTGCCCGTCCCCCAAGCGTGGTCTTGTGGGGGGGCATAAAAAAAAAGTATCTGTTCTTTTCAGCTTAATATCTGAAACGCTGTTCATTGAACAGCCAGTATATTAAACTGATTTTTGGATTTGGCCGTGGAATAGAGGCTTGCCTCGTCCCGGCCACGGGTTGGCCCGGTATAGCAGTACATCCGGGATTCGGCCCACTCCCTTCGGGGAACATAAATTAATACAAAAACAGGTTCTGACTACGGTGCCCCGTCGTTAAAGGTTCGTTTTCTTTTGACGTTTTGGTGACAGGGCTTTCACATTGAATTACGGTAAATATTAGTAAGTGTGTAAAGTCTTGTTAAATTATGATGTTGGCGTTTCCATTGATTCCGTTCAAGGTGTAAAAAAAAAAAAAAAAAAAAAAAGGTTGGCCACGACCCTCTGTGTCTGGTTATAAATGTATTGTTTGAGTCTCGTTGCAATATGTTTCTAGGCATCTTCTTCCTTTTCTTATTTGTTATCCCTTTTCCCCTTGTTTTGCTTCTGATTTGTTTGTTTCCCAGGATGAGTGCTCCTGCCACGATTGGTCGCCAGAGGGCGCCGTAACAGTTGATGGCTTCGCATGCTCATATCGCGTCCGCGCATGTCCTATAAGTTGCCTCGCCGGGGCTGGGATGGCCATTGAATCATCTACAACCGACTGAGGAGACACAAACATGTCTGGCCGTGGCAAAGGAGGAAAGGGACTAGGCAAAGGGGGTGCCAAGCGACACCGCAAGGTTCTCCGAGATAACATCCAGGGAATCACTAAACCAGCATTCGTCGGCTGGCCCGCCGCGGAGGAGTCAAGCGTATCTCCGGGCTCATCTACGAAGAAACCCGCGGAGTCCTCAAGGTTTTCCTGGAGAACGTTATCCGCGATGCAGTCACCTACTGCGAGCACGCCAAGAGGAAGACTGTCACTGCAATGGACGTGGTGTATGCGCTGAAGAGACAGGGACGCACGCTGTACGGCTTCGGCGGCTAGACACCATATTCAAAAATCAAACCGAACGGCTCTTTTCAGAGCCACCACTATTTCAAAAAAGAGATTGAATCTTGATTTTACTCGATTTCACTTGTCCTTGTCATGTGTGTTCTTAGAGTTGCTTTTCCCCTCCCTATTTCCACTGTAAAACATGTCTGGTCTCCATTTTTTGTCAAAGTCGATTAAGTAATAATTACTGGGTGCTCGTCTCAGGATATAGCGGGGAACGTATAGAGGATCCGTGACATTTTGTTCGCGAATGGGTGTGTGTGATTATGTCTTTATTACAAAACAAACATAAACAGCAGCCAGGGAAATCCGTATGTTTGTCACTTTTCTTTTAGGGGGTGGGGGAGGGGGTGTTTATTGGGGTTCAATTAATCCCAAGTAGGGGGTGGGAGAAATATTGTAGTCACAACGATCCCAAATGGATTCTGTTGCCGAGGGCTCATAATACTATAGGCTCGGAAAAGCAGCATTTTCGATTGAAATTTAACGTCTATACTTTTTCAACGTACGGAAATCGTGATCACTGAAGCGTCCGCTTGCCCCCGAAGCACCCAATCGGAAGATAGCCCATTGTTAGGCTTCCAACCTAGGATGCTATGCGCCGGCCTAAGAGGCGGGGTCCGTTCGCTCAATCTGCACTCAGTTGTGATCACCGTTCATCAAACCAACCCTGACCATGGCGCGCACCAAGCAGACGGCAAGAAAGAGCACCGGGGGGAAAGCCCCAGGAGAAGCAGTTGGCCACCAAGGCGGCCCGCAAGAGCGCCGGCGACTGGCGGTGTCAAGAAACCCCATCGGTACCGACCGGGAACCGTCGCCCTCCGTGAGATTCGCCGCTACCAGAAGAGCACCGAACTGCTGATCCGAAAGCTGCCATTCCAGAGACTTGTGCGTGAAATTGCACAGGATTTCAAAAACGAACTGCGATTCCAGAGTTCTGCCGTCATGGAATTGCAAGAAGCGAGCGAAGCTTACCTCGTCGGCCTCTTCGAAGACACCAACCTGTGCGCCATTCACGCCAAGAGGGTCACCATCATGCCAAGGACATCCAGTTGGCCCGCCGAATTCGGTGGTGAACGAGCTTGAGCACGTTGTGTGCGCAAAAAGAAATAAAACTAACGGCTCTTTTCAGAGCCACTACTTCTTCAAAGAGAGATTAAGACCAAGCTCCCTGAGTTTTCCTTCAAATAAAGAATAAAGGGCCGTGATTTTTTTCCGAATTATTATTGTTGATATTCTGTCCAAATACATTCCACTTTTTGGTTCTATACGTATGCCTCATCCGATACGAACAGTTCCAGGCAAAATTGAATTGTTATGGGGGCATGGTAATAATGATATATATTCCTATCTGTTTTGACAATTACAGGTACTCGTTCTATTTTCGTCGTTCGTTTTGCGTTACATTGTATGATTATTATAAATGGATGGTGCATAAGGGGGAAACAACATTTAAAGAAGTATTGGTGCACTACGACATATAATTCGCCTCCGCTGAGATGACTTTATTATTTCCCCAGAAATTCAGTAGACAATAATATTTAAGAAGGACACTTATACACGTGTCAGTCTGAGAAAAAGGAGTCTAAAAATTACCCTTGCCGGGGAGGGGGGGGGGGGGGGGGGTCGTGCCGTGCGTGCATTGTATAACTATGCACGCATACCGCTTTCTTCACGCATGGGTTAGCGGTCACTGGCGGGAAAGGGACGATGCATGGGTGGTCAGAATCCAAGCTGTGCACAATAAAAGCCGGCCAAGACGTGCTGGTCTTTCATTCGATCTCACGATCCGATACATTCCAAGTCCTCCATATGGCTCCCAAGTTAGCGGAAAAGGTCAGAAGAAGGCCGGAAATACTAAGGGTCGGTTAGCGCAAACAAAAAGAGGCACCGGCGTCGCAAGGAGAGCTACGGCATCTACATCTACAAAGTGATGAAACAGGTGCACCCCGACACCGGAATCTCGAGCAAGGCAATGAGCATCATGAACAGCTTGTCAACGACGTGTTTGAGCGCATCGCCAGCGAATCTTCTCGCTCGCTCTCTACAAACAAGAAGTCCACCATCACAAGCCGTGAAGTGCAGACAGAGCAGTACGCTATTCTTCCCGGGGAGTGCTAAGCAGCAGTCAGCGAAGGCACCAAGGCCGTCACCAAGTACACGACTTCAAAATCGAAATTTTGAAGGCTTCAAAACCAAACGGCTCTTTTCAGAGCCAACACAGTTTCAAAAAGAGATTTGCCAGTCAGCTCAGTTCGCCCGATCAGCCCATTTCTTAGGTTTTACAACTAACCTTTTTTATTCTGTTGTGTCCCTTCACTCTCTCTCTTTTTTTTTAATATGCTTTTACCCTTCGTGAGGCGAGGGGAGGTAAGCGATTAAAGTAATCCCTGAGTCTTGTCGTCGTCGTAAACA
>NW_024037064.1:15285776-15475260 GCF_015706575.1 Patiria miniata | reverse complement strand
GGCCGGATGCCGACCACGTGCTTCACCGTGTCAAGGCTGCGGTCAAGAACCGCATTCGTTTAGACTTCGTCCGGCTGGACCGGGCCAAGTTCCGTACCATCTGGTGCGTGCGGGAGCGGTATGTTTCATCAGAGACGACCAACTTGTCTTTAGGTTGTGATTTTTGTTTTTTTGCACTTATTACAGCCTTAAGACTTTCGCTCCTTGTTTATCTCGGGCCCCTTAGGTCCTTTTTTGTGGGAGCCTTTTGCTCCTTGTTTTTGGGACCCTTTAGGTCCCCTTTTTGTGGAGTTCTTTTGCTCCTGGTTTTGGGCCCCTTAGGCCTTTTTACTAAGCTTGGCTTTTTGCTGGCTTTTGTTGTTTAAGGACGTTTCGGTTCCTTAGGTCGGACCTGTGAGCGTTTTCGCTCTGTTGGTTAGGACCCTTTAGGTCCTTTTTAGTGCATGTTTGCTCGCATGAGCGTTGTTGAGTCCGGAAGTTTCATGGTATAGTTTTCTGTTTGTATATTTTCCTGCCAGTCAGTTAGGGTCGTACCCTACCATGGTAATGCGTGGGTAGCGTGGCTACACAGTGCATGTCTTGTCTTTGTCAAGTGTCTGTTTGTTCTTGATAGTAGGTAAAGGGTAGGGAGGCTCGTAGCCTCACTTACTAAGGTGTAGTGTGACTACCCTATCCTGGGATCTTCTTTAGGAGGATCCCGAAACCAAAAAATTAGTATCTGTTCTTTTCAGCTTAATATCTGAAAACGCTGTTCATTGAACAGCCAGTATATTAAACTGATTTTTGGATTTGGGCCGTGGAATAGAGGCTTGCCTCGTCCCGGCCACGGGTTGGCCCGGTATAGCAGTACATCCGGGATTCGGCCCACTCCCTTCGGGGAACATCAATTAATACAAAAACAGGTTCTGACTACGGTGCCCCGTCGTTAAAGGTTCGTTTTCTTTTGACGTTTTGGTGACAGGGCTTTCACATTGAATTACGGTAAATATTAGTAAGTGTGTAAAGTCTTGTTAATTATGATGTGGCGTTTCCATTGATTTCCGTTCAAGGTGTAAAAAAAAAAAAAAAAAAAAAAAAAGGCTTGGCCACGACCCCTCTGTGTCTGGTATAAATGTATTGTTTGAGTCTCGTTGCAATATGTTTCTAGGCATCTTCTTCCTTTTCTTATTTGTTATCCCTTTTCCCCCTTGTTTTGCTTCTGATTTGTTTGTTTCCCAGGATGAGTGCTCCTGCCACGATTGGTCGCCAGAGGGCGCCGTAACAGTTGATGGCTTCGCATGCTCATATCGCGTCCGCGCATGTCCTATAAGTGCCTCGCCGGGGCTGGGATGGCCATTGAATCATCTACAACCGACTGAGGAGACACAAACATGTCTGGCCGTGGCAAAGGAGGAAAGGGACTAGGCAAAGGGGGTGCCAAGCGACACCGCAAGGTTCTCCGAGATAACATCCAGGGAATCACTAAACCAGCCATTCGTCGGCTGGCCCGCCGCGGAGGAGTCAAGCGTATCTCCGGGCTCATCTACGAAGAAACCCGCGGAGTCCTCAAGGTTTTCCTGGAGAACGTTATCCGCGATGCAGTCACCTACTGCGAGCACGCCAAGAGGAAGACTGTCACTGCAATGGACGTGGTGTATGCGCTGAAGAGACAGGGACGCACGCTGTACGGCTTCGGCGGCTAGACACCATATCAAAAATCAAACCGAACGGCTCTTTTCAGAGCCACCACTATTTCAAAAAAGAGATTGAATCTTGATTTTACTCGATTTCACTTGTCCTTGTCATGTGTGTTCTTAGAGTTGCTTTCCCCTCCCTATTTCCACTGTAAAACATGTCTGGTCTCCATTTTTTTGTCAAAGTCCATGAAGTAATAATTACTGGGTGCTCGTCTCAGGATATAGCGGGGAACGTATAGAGGGATCCGTGACATTTTGTTCGCGAATGGGTGTGTGTGATTATTGTCTTTATTACAAAACAAACATAAACAGCAGCCAGGGAAATCCGTATGTTTGTCACTTCTTTTAGGGGGTGGGGAGGGGGTGTTTATTGGGGTTCAATTAATCCCAAGTAGGGGGTGGAGAAATATTGTAGTCTCAACGATCCCAAATGGATTCTGTTGCCGAGGGCTCATAATACTATAGGCTCGGAAAAGCAGCATTTTCGATTGAAATTTAACGTCTATACTTTTTCAACGTACGGAAATCGTGATCACTGAAGCGTCTCCGCTTGGCCCCCGAAGCACCCAATCGGAAGATAGCCCATTGTTAGGCTTCCAACCTAGGATGCTATGCGCCGGCCTTAAGAGGCGGGGTCCGTTCGCTCAATCTGCACTCAGTTGTGATCACCGTTCATCAAACCATACCCTTGACCATGGCGCGCACCAAGCAGACGGCAAGAAAGAGCACCGGGGGGAAAGCCCCCAGGAAGCAGTTGGCCACCAAGGCGGCCCGCAAGAGCGCACCGGCGACTGGCGGTGTCAAGAAAACCCCATCGGTACCGACCGGGAACCGTCGCCCTCCGTGAGATTCGCCGCTACCAGAAGAGCACCGAACTGCTGATCCGAAAGCTGCCATTCCAGAGACTTGTGCGTGAAATTGCACAGGATTTCAAAACTGAACTGCGATTCCAGAGTTCTGCCGTCATGGCATTGCAAGAAGCGAGCGAAGCTTACCTCGTCGGCCTCTTCGAAGACACCAACCTGTGCGCCATTCACGCCAAGAGGGTCACCATCATGCCCAAGGACATCCAGTTGGCCCGCCGAATTCGGGGTGAACGTGCATAAGGGGAAACCAAACATTTAAAGAAGTATTGGTGCACTACGACATATTAATTCGCCCCTCCGCTGGAGATGACTTTATTATTCCCAGAAATTCAGTAGACAATAATATTTAAGAAGGACACTTATACACGTGTCAGTCTGAGAAAAGGCTAAAAATACCCTTGCCGGGGAGGGGGGGGGTCGTGCCGTGCGTGCATTGTATAACTATGCACGCATACCGCTTTCTTCACGCATGGGTAAGCGGTCACTGGCGGGAAAGTGGACGATGCATGGGTGGTCAGAATCCAAGCTGTGCACAATAAAAGCCGGCCAAGACGTGCTGGTCTTTCATCGATCTCACGATCCGATACATTCCAAGTCCTCCAATATGGCTCCCAAAGTAGCGGAAAAGGTCAGAAGAAGGCCGGAAATACTAAGGGTCCGGTTAGCGCAAACAAAAAGAGGCACCGGCGTCGCAAGGAGAGCTACGGCATCTACATCTACAAAGTGATGAAACAGGTGCACCCCGACACCGGAATCTCGAGCAAGGCAATGAGCATCATGAACAGCTTTGTCAACGACGTGTTTGAGCGCATCGCCAGCGAATCTTCTCGCCTCGCTCTCTACAACAAGAAGTCCACCATCACAAGCCGTGAAGTGCAGACAGCAGTACGCCTACTTCTTCCCGGGGAGCTTGCTAAGCATGCAGTCAGCGAAGGCACCAAGGCCGTCACCAAGGTACACGACTTCAAAATAGAAATTTTGAAGGCTTCAAAAACCAAACGGCTCTTTTCAGAGCCAACACAGTTTCCAAAAAGAGATTTGCCAGTCAGCTCAGTTCGCCCGATCAGCCCATTTCTTAGGTTTTACAACTAACCTTTTTTTTATTCTGTTGTGTCCCTTTCACTCTCTCTCTTTATTTTTAAATATTCTTTTACCCTTCGTGAGGCGAGGGGAGGTAATGCGATTAAAGTTAATCCCTGAGTCTTGTCGTCGTCGTAAACACATAATTTAATTTATGCCACAGCCTTTGTCAATTGGTCATTTCTTTCAATCTCCGGACGAGTGCTTGCATTTTGTTGAGTGGGTTACTATTAAAAAATAAATTAGGATTTCGTCTGTGGGATGTTACAAATATCTAGCAAGAAACCGAGGCCAGTTTTAACCGCCGCGTGAGAGCAACGAATCACTGCCATTGTGCGGAGGATGGTCGAAAGATCATGGGACTTCTTCGGCGGAATAACAAAAAACGTCTTAAAATGGAGGTAAGAATGTGCATGTTTCTGTGTTTTATCTAGTGATTCCATTACTTTGAACGACGATGACACAGTTGTAATTTTTTGTTCCCTCGTCCCCCGCGTCCAAAATGGATGCGGTGCACCCAACCGTGCGACGGGCACGCCCGTGTCGCGTGATTGGCTACTTGGCACGCTTCAGCCAATCCACCAGAACGCTATAACTAGTGTTGTGTTTTCCAAGTGGGTTCATTCACACACCACCTTTACTGCAGAGTACATTCATCTTCTGTCACTATACTGTCAAGATGACTGGGCGAGCAAAGAGCGGCAAAGCAAGAAGCAAGGCCAAGAGCAGGTCCTCCAGGGCGGGACTCCAGTTCCCCGTGGGTCGTGTTCACAGATTTCTGCGTAAGGGCAACTACGCCCAGCGTGTCGGTGCCGGTGCACCGGTCTACCTTGCGGCAGTGATGGAGTACCTTACCGCGGAGATCTTGGAACTGGCCGGAAACGCTGCACGAGACAACAAGAAGACGAGAATTAATCCCCGCCATCTGCAGCTTGCTATACGCAACGACGAGGAGTTGAACAAGTTGATGAGCGGAGTTACCATCGCGCAGGGTGGTGTCCTTCCCAACATCCAGCAAGTTCTTCTGCCCAAGAAGACCGCCAAAGTGTCAAAGTAAAGAAAAGAACTTACTTTGCATCCACAAACCCAAAAGGCTCTTTTCAGAGCCACCACAACCTTCAAAAAAGAGATTTGTCGCTGCCTGTCTAACTCCACCTCTACCTTCACTCATAGCCGAAATCAATTTCTCTAATTTTTTTTATAAACAATAGAACACTGTTCCAGATAGAATTCCCACTGTGTCCTTTAACTTAAGCAGTATGCAAAATTTTACGCACTGCGTATGTGACCGGCCGGCCGGCTGAGTACATTAGCCATACATGTATGTATATGTATTGTCTTAAATGTTGCCTCATGTAGAATGTGAATGACTTATTCACCAAAGGTTACAAAAATGGACAAATAATGGTGCGTTGACATTTGTTTCCGTTTGTTTCTTTTCTTTCTTCTCTCTCTTCAATTAACTCCCCGCGGGACCGCATTGATATTGATACATAAGTATTATAAGCGCAAATGAAAACGGTATGACGAATGTTTTCTTTTCTTTCGAATTTTCTTCTTATAACTTCATGACGAAATAAACAATAAATCAATGAAATAAAATAGTAATTATTACAAAAAGGGGAAATAAGTAAGTGAAAAAATAAAAACAAAACAATAACCAAGCAATTAAAGGAAAGCGGCAGGCTGGGACTCGAACCCACGGTCTATTACTTTCTACATGTGCTCTCTAACCACTCGGCCACGGAGCTTACTGACAAACTGAAGTATTTCCCCGCCCCTAATGTGGGACCCATTGGCAGGGCCTGAGAAATACCCAGATGGGAAACGCCGAGGCGCGATGACCGGGAGTGTTGAAGGGCGCCATCTATTGATATGCTTGTCCCGGTACATCGTACGTACGGCATTTAGTGCCGACGCTCTCGCTCACTGATGCATTGATCCATTTTTTGTCTGGATTAATTTTTTCAACAAGATTTTGGTGAAATATGATCGAGGTGTATGAAAATGCATGATAGAAATATTTTTAAGAATGTATATGTCTCTGTTAATCTGAGAAAGCCGGAGATTTCTTGCTCATCTCTCTCTCCCCGGTTTCGTTGAGTTGCGGTGGACGCGCAGGAGTCTTTTTTTTGTTTTCACACCAGGAAACAAAAAAAGGCAAAAATAAATAATAAGAAGAACAATAGCAAACAGTATTTCAAGACGAATAATCCCCTTCCGCGCTATTGTTTTAATATTAATCGTTATCGCTTCTCGGCCTTTTGGCTAAGATCATGTGTAGTATCTGTTCTTTTCAGACAGCCACGCCTCCCGGAGCTCCGGGTTGTCTTCGAAGAAAATCGAGTTTTTAGATCGCGTTAGTCGATAATTTTTGTATCTACGTTTTCGTCTTAGTTTATAGACCAAGTAGGTCTAGTTTTTACAGATTTTTGTTTCATTTTTGGTGATATTTTGGGGTGTTTTTCGTGTTGGTTTTTCGTTGCTGGCTGTGTACGCAGTGCTGTACACGCCAGCCTATTCATTTGTACACGTCTATTGTTTGGGCCGTGGCAGCGTGCACGGCCCATTCGTTTCTACGTGTTTCTTTGTTTAGGCCGTGGCAGCGTGCACGGCCCTATTCATTTGGGTGGGGCTGTGCGTGTGCATAGCCCCGTGAAGTCCTTTGTTGGGGGAATTTTCTCCTTTCTTTAGCGTTTGCGGGGTTGGGACCCGTGTGCTTGTGCTGCGGCTTGTGACCCGTTACGCAGCCGACTACCGCCGTTACACTAGGTGGTGGGTCGGCAGCGGGGAGCGGCCGTAGCGCGGGTATTGCGGGCCTGTAGGCTCGGGGTTCTCTGCACTACACCGGTGGGGAATTTCGGGTCTGCGGGGCCTGGCCTCCGCGTTCATTTTTCTTTCTTTATCACAGGTAGGCAGTTGCTACCTGTGATTTATCTTCTTGTTGAGTGAGTCAGCAGTTGTGACTCACTCTTCGTTGTATATATTTAATATAGTCAATACCGTTACAAGCTTGTAACGGTATTTCTTATTTTTGTGAAAGAAATCCCAGTCGGATTTTTCCTTTCCTTTTTCTTTCTCGGCTTAGCATGCCGTCAAACGGTAGCGAAGCCAGGCGTCTCCGAGCCCTCGAACTTAGTTTTGGGGGCAAGGAGACGTCAAGTGATGTTTTCAAGGCGCTCAAGGGGGTCGGGATTATCCCGGCCAATCACCTTGAGGCCTTGCAACCTCTACCTGGCGGCCGATTTGACATGACGTTCAAATCGGTCGCACTAGCTCGAAAGTTTGAGCCAGTTTTAGACCGGCTTCCAGGTTGCCGTGTATCATCATTCGGCCTGAAGCTGGTCACTGTCAAGTACGTTGAGATGGACGTGGACGACAATGTCGTCCGGTCCATCTTGTCTAGGTACGGCAGGGTCCACAAGGGAAGATTCCAAACCTACCCTGAGGAACCTGCCGTATTCACTGGCACCCGACAGTACTTAATGTCGGGTGTCAAATCTATACCGTCGGTTCTCCGCATTGGGAACCGCAACGCCTGGGTCGGCCACTCCGGCCAAACCCGGACGTGCGCCCGGTGCGGGGACCCGACACACTCGGCAAACAAATGTAGTACCGTAAGGTGCTACAAATGTTTGCTTGTAGGCCACCCTTCTGGGGAATGCCCCAACAGGGTGGTTGTACTTTGTGCGAGGAGGAGGGGCATGGCTTTAAGCTGTGTCCCAAATCCTTCGCCAGGAAAGTTCAGCCCACCAAACGGTGGGCTGATGTAGTAGTGCAGGGGAAGTCTGCTCCGGTACCATCTGTTGGAGCGGAATCCTCTCCTGCCAAATCTAGTGGGTTGGAGTCTTCTCCGTCTTCCCCCGAGCCCACGCCCGTTTTGGACGTGGCGGCGGCGGAGAAGTCCAACCCAGCTGTAACTCCCGGGTCTGATTTGTCAGACTCGGAGAGTTCCGAGTCGTCGAATTTTGAATTGCCTCGAGCATCGTGCATTCAATGCTCGAGGCAGATAGGCCCTCTGAAGTCTCCGGTCGCGTGGGAATGTTTCCATTGCGACCGTGGGATTTCGAGGGCTATGCCCTTTCATGTGGCCGGCTGCGCAGACTGCACGGGTATTAACGCCAAGCCCGTGGTGTCTTGCGACGCCATTGACTGCCAGGCGGCTGCAATAGATAGGGCGGTGGGTTTTTTACCCGTTAGAGGGAAGAGGAAGATGAAGAAGAGGGCTCGTCATCCCTCTTCTGGCTCCGATTCTCCCTCTTCGGGTGCAGTCCCCAAAAAAATCTCGGGGAAATGTCTCTCAGACTCATCTGAGTCTGAGATGAAAGTGGATGAGCCTACAAGCTCATCCAAAACTAGTGCTGTCCCCCGCACAACACCTTCGGGGGACACACAAACTAGCCGGTCCGAGCCCCAGGGCCCGGATACGGACAAGCGGGTGGGGGACAGTAGTCTCCCCCCGCTGCCACTCTAGACTCGGGTGGTAAACCGAAAGGTGATCCACCCGAGTAATATGTTCACTTCAGCACACCATGGTCAATTTGCTTTCATTGAACGTCAATGGAATGCGTGACCCCGTGAAGAGGAGACGCGTTTTTAGTCTTTGTCGGGAGTATGATATTTCCTGTCTTCAGGAGTGTCATATTTCTGGCAATGACGATTTAGTTTCTTGGCAGGCGGAGTGGAGGGGGAAGATTTTTGCCAGTTTTGGCACATCTTCTTCCTGCGGGACCGTCATCCTTCTGCCTGCCAAAAGTCCTTTTGAATTTTCTGATCTTTCCATCGATTCTGATGGAAGGATCGTTTCTGGAATTTTGCGCGGTCCGGGGGGAGGAAAGGGTGTGCGATTGTGCACAGTTTATGCCCCGACTGACCCCAGGTCGCGTCGTCTCTTCTTCACGGGAGTTGTCTTTTTTCTTGACGGGTAGTTGTCCTGTTATTTTAACAGGAGACTTCAACTGTGTCCTGGATTTAGAGCTTGACCGCCGTGGTTCAGATTCCACATCTTGTGGGATCGGCGCCGCGGAGCTCGGTCACCTCATTTCCGACTTTTCTTTTAAGGACTGCTGGCGGTCTTTCAACCCGTCCACGCATTCTTTTACATGGCGAAATGCGGCAAACACGATCACTAGCCGGCTGGATCGTATTTACACATCCAGTTCGGTGGGTGTCGTGTCTTGCGGGCATTCGCCATGCTATTTCAGTGACCATGACTGTGTTGATTTGAAATTTAATTTCCCGGAGATTGCCGGCGCCGGTCGGGGTTTTTGGAAATGTAATGTTTCCGTCCTGGCCGACGCTGGCTTTCAAACGGATTTCAGAAAGGCTTATGCGGGCTGGCGGACTCTCAAGGAGGGGTACGGAAACGAACTCCTCTGGTGGGAGGACGTCAAGTCCCGCATTAAGCGATTTATTATTTCCTTTTCTTGCCGGTTGGTAAGAAATAGACGACGGCGCAGGGAGTCACTTGTGGCTGCCCTGCGCTCAGTCGTTTCCGCCCTCAATTCTGGGCAATGTAACCCTGAGGTTCTTGCTCGGCACGAGGAAATTAGAAACGAGCTTGCTAAACTGGACGACTTTGAAGCGGAGGGGGCTCGGATCCGTGCGCGGGTTCGTGACCTCGAGGAAGGGGAGAAGCCGTCCAGGTATTTTTACCAGCTCGAGACCTCTCAGGCTCGGAAGAAAACTATTTCTTCCGTTTATAGTCCTGGAGGGGACATTGTTTCCTCTCCGGAAGAAATCTCGACAGTTTATAGAGATTTTTATCTCGATTTGTTTTCGGCCGAGCCTGTGGAGGTTGAATCGCAGTCTCCGTTTCTGGACTCTCTGTCCAATGTTTTGGACGAAGCTAGCCGCATTGACTTGGACAGCCCACTTGGGCTGCCTGAGCTCGATGTGGCTCTACGTAGTATGGCCAACGGTAAGACTCCTGTGGGGACGGCCTGCCCAAGGAATTCTACGTGAAGTTCTGGGATTTGGTCGGTCCCGACCTTCTCGGGGTCTTCCGTTGTGCCTTTTCTTTTAATAGTCTAGGTGATTCCCAGCGATTGGGAATCATCACACTTTTAGAGAAGGGTGGGGATCCGCTTGATCCTAGGAACAAGCGTCCTATATCCCTTCTTAATGTTGACTACAAGATCCTGTCGAAGGCCTTGTGCCTCCGCCTTGGTCGGGTGTTGCCCGACATTGTCGGTCAGTTTCAAACTTGTGGCGTCAGGGGGAGGTCCATCCATGATAATATCAGACTCCTCGGGATCTGGTAGCATTCGTGGATGGGAAGAACCTTGACTGCCTTGTTATTTCCCTAGACCAGCAGAAGGCCTTTGACAGGGTCAATTGGGATTTTCTTTTTAAAGTCCTCGACCGTTTTGGTTTTGGACCTAATTTTAGGCACTGGATAGAGCTGTTGTACACAAACATATCCAGTGCCGTTTTAACTAATGGTTCTCTTTCAGAACCCTTTTTAGTCACGAGGGGAGTGAGGCAGGGTTGCCCCCTCTCCCCTCTTTTATACGTGCTTTTTATCGAGCCTTTTGCTCAGACTGTCATTAAAGATAGCCGTCTTGCCGGTCTGACAATCCCTGGGGCCAGTGGCCTCGAATGCAGGGTTCTGCAGTACGCAGACGATACAACCTGCATAGTTCGGGATTTCAGATCGGTGAGGCGGTGTTTTGGCATCATCGATGCATTTTCTCGTGCGAGCGGGTCTCGCCTTAACTTTGCCAAGTCGAAAGGCTTGGTTTTTGGCTCATGGCCCGACTGCCTTCCCGACGAGGTCCCTATCCAGTGGACCAGAGACCCGATTAAAATCAACGGTGTCTGGGTTGGCGGTGGGGACATGGGCCCTATGAATTGGAGAGAGCGAGGGATCCCCAATCTGCAGTCCACTTTGGACATGTGGAAAGGGAGAATGCTCTCTCTTTTAGGCAAGGTGTTGCTGGTCAACACCTTGATTTTAACTCCGTTGTTTTTCTTGGCCCGGTTTATCCTCTGCCGGTTTCGGTAGAGAGGGTTATTAACCGGGCCATTTTTTCGTTTATTTGGTCTGGCAAGACTGAACTTGTAAAAAGGTCAGTCCTTGTCCAGACTTTAGCTAATGGTGGCCTTGGGGTCACCAATATTCGTCACAAATGTGACGCTTTCTTTGTCAGTGGGTTTAGGGTTTTGTTGAGTGACGATGGTCCTCCTTGGAGATTTTTTTCTCTGTACTGGGCGGCCTCGTCACTCCTTGGGGTTCTCCCCCGTAACATCTGGAGGAATGATACCCCACACGCCCTCCAACCCACTGGGTTTTATCGCCATTTTTGCAGGCTGGTCCTGCTTGTATCTACAATTTCGCCGGATATTGACTGGGGGCAATTACGGTCCGACAACTGTATGACCTGTTGTCAGGTCAGCAGCCGGTCCAGTGTCCGGCGGTTAGGTGCGATGATTTTCTTCATCTTTTAAATTGTGTCACTCCTCCAATTTGAGTAACCGCTTGCGCGACTTGAATTGGAGGGTGATATGGGGAGCCTTGAAAACTTCCCAACGTTTAGGCCATTGGGGCATTGGTGACGGCCAGTGTCCTCGGGTTGGCTGTGCCGCTCCCGAATCACTGGGCCACGTTTTCTGGGACTGCCCTTTTGTTTACATTTTGTGGGCATGGGTCGAACACATTGGTGGTAAAGCCCTGGCCCGCTATTTTCCCTGACCCGCTCCTGCGTTTTGTATGGGTCAGGGCTAGAGACCAGGCCAGACTCTCTTCTGGTCTGGTATTTGATTAGCACGGTGAAGTGGTTGGTTTGGTGTTCGCGCTGTGAGACATTGTATGATGGCTCACGGCCGGATGCCGACCACGTGCTTCACCGTGTCAAGGCTGCGGTCAAGAACCGCATTCGTTTAGACTTCGTCCGGCTGGACCGGGCCAAGTTCCGTACCATCTGGTGCGTGCGGGGAGCGGTATGTTTCATCAGAGACGACCAACTTGTCTTTAGGTTGTGATTTTGTTTTTTGCACTATTACAGCCTTAAGACTTTCGCTCCTTGTTTATCTGGGGCCCCTTAGGTCCTTTTTTGTGGGAGCCTTTTGCTCCTTGTTTTTTGGGACCCTTTAGGTCCCCTTTTTGTGGGAGTTCTTTTGCTCCTGGTTTTGGGGCCCCTTAGGCCTTTTTTACTAAGCTTGGCTTTTTGCTGGCTTTTGTTGTTTAAGGACCGTTTCGGTTCCTTAGGTCGGACCTGTGAGCGTTTTCGCTCTGTTGGTTAGGACCCTTTAGGTCCTTTTAGTGCATGTTTGCTCGCATGAGCGTTGTTGAGTCCGGAAGTTTCATGGTATAGTTTTCTGTTTGTATATTTTCCTGCCAGTCAGTTAGGGTCGTACCCTACCATGGTAATGCGTGGGTAGCGTGGCTACACAGACTGCATGTCTTGTCTTTGTCAAGTGTCTGTTTGTTCTTGATAGTAGGTAAAAGGGTAGGGAGGCTCGTAGCCTCACTTACTAAGGTGTAGTGTGACTACCCTATCCTGGGATCTTCTTTAGGAGGATCCCGAAACCAAAAAATTAGTATCTGTTCTTTTCAGCTTAATATCTGAAACGCTGTTCATTGAACAGCCAGTATATTAAACTGATTTTTGGATTTGGGCCGTGGAATAGAGGCTTGCCTCGTCCCGGCCACGGGTTGGCCCGGTATAGCAGTACATCCGGGATTCGGCCCACTCCCTTCGGGGAACATCAATTAATACAAAAACAGGTTCTGACTACGGTGCCCCGTCGTTAAAGGTTCGTTTTCTTTTGACGTTTTGGTGACAGGGCTTTCACATTGAATTACGGTAAATATTAGTAAGTGTGTAAAGTCTTGTTAAATTATGATGTTGGCGTTTCCATTGATTTCCGTTCAAGGTGAAAAAAAAAAAAAAAAAAAAAAAAAGGCTTGGCCACGACCCCTCTGTGTCTGGTTATAAATGTATTGTTTGAGTCTCGTTGCAATATGTTTCTAGGCATCTTCTTCCTTTTCTTATTTGTTATCCCTTTTCCCCCTTGTTTTGCTTCTGATTTGTTTGTTTCCCAGGATGAGTGCTCCTGCCACGATTGGTCGCCAGAGGGCGCCGTAACAGTTGATGGCTTCGCATGCTCATATCGCGTCCGCGCATGTCCTATAAGTTGCCTCGCCGGGGCTGGGATGGCCATTGAATCATCTACAACCGACTGAGGAGACACAAACATGTCTGGCCGTGGCAAAGGAGGAAAGGGACTAGGCAAAGGGGGTGCCAAGCGACACCGCAAGGTTCTCCGAGATAACATCCAGGGAATCACTAAACCAGCCATTCGTCGGCTGGCCCGCCGCGGAGGAGTCAAGCGTATCTCCGGGCTCATCTACGAAGAAACCCGCGGAGTCCTCAAGGTTTTCCTGGAGAACGTTATCCGCGATGCAGTCACCTACTGCGAGCACGCCAAGAGGAAGACTGTCACTGCAATGGACGTGGTGTATGCGCTGAAGAGACAGGGACGCACGCTGTACGGCTTCGGCGGCTAGACACCATATCCAAAAATCAAACCGAACGGCTCTTTTCAGAGCCACCACTATTTCAAAAAAGAGATTGAATCTTGATTTTACTCGATTTCACTTGTCCTTGTCATGTGTGTTCTTAGAGTTGCTTTTCCCCTCCCTATTTCCACTGTAAAACATGTCTGGTCTCCATTTTTTGTCAAAGTCCATGAAGTAATAATTACTGGGTGCTCGTCTCAGGATATAGCGGGGAACGTATAGAGGGATCCGTGACATTTTGTTCGCGAATGGGTGTGTGTGATTATTGTCTTTATTACAAAACAAACATAAACAGCAGCCAGGGAAATCCGTATGTTTGTCACTTTTCTTTTAGGGGGTGGGGGAGGGGGTGTTTATTGGGGTTCAATTAATCCCAAGTAGGGGGTGGGAGAAATATTGTAGTCTCAACGATCCCAAATGGATTCTGTTGCCGAGGGCTCATAATACTATAGGCTCGGAAAAGCAGCATTTTCGATTGAAATTTAACGTCTATACTTTTTCAACGTACGGAAATCGTGATCACTGAAGCGTCTCCGCTTGGCCCCCGAAGCACCCAATCGGAAGATAGCCCATTGTTAGGCTTCCAACCTAGGATGCTATGCGCCGGCCTTAAGAGGCGGGGTCCGTTCGCTCAATCTGCACTCAGTTGTGATCACCGTTCATCAAACCATACCCTTGACCATGGCGCGCACCAAGCAGACGGCAAGAAAGAGCACCGGGGGGAAAGCCCCAGGAAGCAGTTGGCCACCAAGGCGGCCCGCAAGAGCGCACCGGCGACTGGCGGTGTCAAGAAACCCATCGGTACCGACCGGGAACCGTCGCCCTCCGTGAGATTCGCCGCTACCAGAAGAGCACCGAACTGCTGATCCGAAAGCTGCCATTCCAGAGACTTGTGCGTGAAATTGCACAGGATTTCAAAACTGAACTGCGATTCCAGAGTTCTGCCGTCATGGCATTGCAAGAAGCGAGCGAAGCTTACCTCGTCGGCCTCTTCGAAGACACCAACCTGTGCGCCATTCACGCCAAGAGGGTCACCATCATGCCCAAGGACATCCAGTTGGCCCGCCGAATTCGGGGGTGAACGTGCATAAGGGGGAAAACATTTAAAGAAGTATTGGTGCACTACGACATATTAATTCGCCCTCCGCTGGAGATGACTTTATTATTTCCCAGAAATTCAGTAGACAATAATATTTAAGAAGGACACTTATACACGTGTCAGTCTGAGAAAAAGGCTAAAAATACCCTTGCCGGGGAGGGGGGGGGGGGGGTCGTGCCGTGCGTGCATTGTATAACTATGCACGCATACCGCTTTCTTCACGCATGGGTAAGCGGTCACTGGCGGGAAAGTGGACGATGCATGGGTGGTCAGAATCCAAGCTGTGCACAATAAAAGCCGGCCAAGACGTGCTGGTCTTTCATTCGATCTCACGATCCGATACATTCCAAGTCCTCCAATATGGCTCCCAAAGTTAGCGGAAAAGGTCAGAAGAAGGCCGGAAATACTAAGGGTCCGGTTAGCGCAAACAAAAAGAGGCACCGGCGTCGCAAGGAGAGCTACGGCATCTACATCTACAAAGTGATGAAACAGGTGCACCCCGACACCGGAATCTCGAGCAAGGCAATGAGCATCATGAACAGCTTTGTCAACGACGTGTTTGAGCGCATCGCCAGCGAATCTTCTCGCCTCGCTCTCTACAACAAGAAGTCCACCATCACAAGCCGTGAAGTGCAGACAGCAGTACGCCTACTTCTTCCCGGGGAGCTTGCTAAGCATGCAGTCAGCGAAGGCACCAAGGCCGTCACCAAGTACACGACTTCAAAATAGAATTTTGAAGGCTTCAAAACCAAACGGCTCTTTTCAGAGCCAACACAGTTTCCAAAAAGAGATTTGCCAGTCAGCTCAGTTCGCCCGATCAGCCCATTTCTTAGGTTTTACAACTAACCTTTTTTTTTATTCTGTTGTGTCCCTTTCACTCTCTCTCTTTATTTTTTAAATATTCTTTTACCCTTCGTGAGGCGAGGGGAGGTAATGCGATTAAAGTTAATCCCTGAGTCTTGTCGTCGTCGTAAACACATAATTTAATTTATGCCACAGCCTTTGTCAATTGGTCATTTCTTTCAATCTCCGGACGAGTGCTTGCATTTTGTTGAGTGGGTTACTATTAAAAAATAAATTAGGATTTCGTCTGTGGGATGTTACAAATATCTAGCAAGAAACCGAGGCCAGTTTTAACCGCCGCGTGAGAGCAACGAATCACTGCCATTGTGCGGAGGATGGTCGAAAGATCATGGGACTTCTTCGGCGGAATAACAATAAAACGTCTTAAAATGGAGGTAAGAATGTTGCATGTTTCTGTGTTTTATCTAGTGATTCCATTACTTTGAACGACGATGACACAGTTGTAATTTTTTGTTCCCTCGTCCCCCGCGTCCAAAATGGATGCGGTGCACCCAACCGTGCGACGGGCACGCCCGTGTCGCGTGATTGGCTACTTGGCACGCTTCAGCCAATCCACCAGAACGCTATAACTAGTGTTGTGTTTTCCAAGTGGGTTCATTCACACACCACCTTTACTGCAGAGTACATTCATCTTCTGTCACTATACTGTCAAGATGACTGGGCGAGGAAAGAGCGGCAAAGCAAGAAGCAAGGCCAAGAGCAGGTCCTCCAGGGCGGGACTCCAGTTCCCCGTGGGTCGTGTTCACAGATTTCTGCGTAAGGGCAACTACGCCCAGCGTGTCGGTGCCGGTGCACCGGTCTACCTTGCGGCAGTGATGGAGTACCTTACCGCGGAGATCTTGGAACTGGCCGGAAACGCTGCACGAGACAACAAGAAGACGAGAATTAATCCCCACCATCTGCAGCTTGCTATACGCAACGACGAGGAGTTGAACAAGTTGATGAGCGGAGTTACCATCGCGCAGGGTGGTGTCCTTCCCAACATCCAGCAAGTTCTTCTGCCCAAGAAGACCGCCAAAGTGTCAAAGTAAAGAAAAGAACTTACTTTGCATCCACAAACCCAAAAGGCTCTTTTCAGAGCCACCACAACCTTCAAAAAAGAGATTTGTCGCTGCCTGTCTAACTCCACCTCTACCTTCACTCATAGCCGAAATCAATTTCTCTAATTTTTTTTATAAACAATAGAACACTGTTCCAGATAGAATTCCCACTGTGTCCTTTAACTTAAGCAGTATGCAAAATTTTACGCACTGCGTATGTGACCGGCCGGCCGGCTGAGTACATTAGCCATACATGTATGTATATGTATTGTCTTAAATGTTGCCTCATGTAGAATGTGAATGACTTATTCACCAAAGGTTACAAAAATGGACAAATAATGGTGCGTTGACATTTGTTTCCCGTTTGTTTCTTTTCTTTCTTTCTTTCTCTTCAATTAACTCCCCGCGGGACCGCATTGATATTGATACATAAGTATTATAAGCGCAAATGAAAACGGTATGACGAATGTTTTCTTTTCTTTCGAATTTTCTTCTTATAACTTCATGACGAAATAAACAATAAATCAATGAAATAAAATAGTAATTATTACAAAAAGGGGAAATAAGTAAGTGAAAAAATAACAAAACAAAACAATAACCAAGCAATTAAAGGAAAGCGGCAGGCTGGGACTCGAACCCACGGTCTATTACTTTCTACATGTGCTCTCTAACCACTCGGCCACGGAGCTTACTGACAAACTGAAGTATTTCCCCGCCCCTAATGTGGGACCCATGGCAGGGCCTGAGAAATACCCAGATGGGAAACGCCGAGGCGCGATGACCGGGAGTGTTGAAGGGCGCCATCTATTGATATGCTTGTCCGGTACATCGTACGTACGGCATTTAGTGCCGACGCTCTCGCTCACTGATGCATTGATCCCATTTTTTGTCTGGATTAATTTTTTCAACAAGATTTTTGGTGAAATATGATCGAGGTGTATGAAAATGCATGATAGAAATATTTTTAAGAATGTATATGTCTCTGTTAATCTGAGAAAGCCGGAGATTTCTTGCTCATCTCTCTCTCCCCGGTTTCGTTGAGTTGCGTGGACGCGCAGGAGTCTTTTTTTTGTTTTCACACCAGGAAACAAAAAAAGGCAAAAATAAATAATAAGAAGAACAATAGCAAACAGTATTTCAAGACGAATAATCCCTTTCCGCGCTATTGTTTTAATATTAATCGTTATCGCTTCTCGGCCTTTTGGCTAAGATCATGTGTAGTATCTGTTCTTTTCAGACAGCCACGCCTCCCCGGAGCTCCGGGTTGTCTTCGAAGAAAATCGAGTTTTTAGATCGCGTTAGTCGATAATTTTGTATCTACGTTTTCGTCTTAGTTTATAGACCAAGTAGGTCTAGTTTTTACAGATTTTTGTTTCATTTTTGGTGATATTTTGGGTGTTTTTCGTGTTGGTTTTTCGTTGCTGGCTGTGTACGCAGTGCTGTACACGCCAGCCTATTCATTTGTACACGTCTATTGTTTGGGCCGTGGCAGCGTGCACGGCCCATTCGTTTCTACGTGTTTCTTTGTTTAGGCCGTGGCAGCGTGCACGGCCCTATTCATTTGGGTGGGGCTGTGCGTGTGCATAGCCCCGTGAAGTCCTTTGTTGGGGAATTTTCTCCTTTCTTTAGCGTTTGCGGGGTTGGGACCCGTGTGCTTGTGCTGCGGCTTGTGACCCGTTACGCAGCCGACTACCGCCGTTACACTAGGTGGTGGGTCGGCAGCGGGGAGCGGGCCGTAGCGCGGGTATTGCGGGCCTGTAGGCTCGGGGTTCTCTGCACTACACCGGTGGGGAATTTCGGGTCTGCGGGGCCTGGCCTCCGCGTTCATTTTTCTTTCTTTATCACAGGTAGGCAGTTGCTACCTGTGATTTATCTTCTTGTTGAGTGAGTCAGCAGTTGTGACTCACTCTTCGTTGTATATATTTAATATAGTCAATACCGTTACAAGCTTGTAACGGTATTTCTTATTTTTGTGAAAGAAATCCCAGTCGGATTTTTCCTTTCCTTTTTTCTTTCTCGGCTTAGCATGCCGTCAAACGGTAGCGAAGCCAGGCGTCTCCGAGCCCTCGAACTTAGTTTTGGGGGCAAGGAGACGTCAAGTGATGTTTTCAAGGCGCTCAAGGGGTCGGGATTATCCCGGCCAATCACCTTGAGGCCTTGCAACTACCTGGCGGCCGATTTGACATGACGTTCAAATCGGTCGCACTAGCTCGAAAGTTTGAGCCAGTTTTAGACCGGCTTCCAGGTTGCCGTGTATCATCATTCGGCCTGAAGCTGGTCACTGTCAAGTACGTTGAGATGGACGTGGACGACAATGTCGTCCGGTCCATCTTGTCTAGGTACGGCAGGGTCCACAAGGGAAGATTCCAAACCTACCCTGAGGAACCTGCCGTATTCACTGGCACCCGACAGTACTTAATGTCGGGTGTCAAATCTATACCGTCGGTTCTCCGCATTGGGAACCGCAACGCCTGGGTCGGCCACTCCGGCCAAACCCGGACGTGCGCCCGGTGCGGGGACCCGACACACTCGGCAAACAAATGTAGTACCGTAAGGTGCTACAAATGTTTGCTTGTAGGCCACCCTTCTGGGGAATGCCCCAACAGGGTGGTCTGTACTTTGTGCGAGGAGGAGGGGCATGGCTTTAAGCTGTGTCCCAAATCCTTCGCCAGGAAAGTTCAGCCCACCAAACGGGGGGATGTAGTAGTGCAGGGGAAGTCTGCTCCGGTACCATCTGTTGGAGCGGAATCCTCTCCTGCCAAATCTAGTGGGTTGGAGTCTTCTCCGTCTTCCCCGAGCCCACGCCCGTTTTGGACGTGGCGGCGGCGGAGAAGTCCAACCCAGCTGTAACTCCCGGGTCTGATTTGTCAGACTCGGAGAGTTCCGAGTCGTCGAATTTTGAATTGCCTCGAGCATCGTGCATTCAATGCTCGAGGCAGATAGGCCCTCTGAAGTCTCCGGTCGCGTGGGAATGTTTCCATTGCGACCGTGGGATTTCGAGGGCTATGCCCTTTCATGTGGCCGGCTGCGCAGACTGCACGGGTATTAACGCCAAGCCCGTGGTGTCTTGCGACGCCATTGACTGCCAGGCGGCTGCAATAGATAGGGCGGTGGGTTTTTTACCCGTTAGAGGGAAGAGGAAGATGAAGAAGAGGGCTCGTCATCCCTCTTCTGGCTCCGATTCTCCCTCTTCGGGTGCAGTCCCCAAAAAAATCTCGGGGAAATGTCTCTCAGACTCATCTGAGTCTGAGATGAAAGTGGATGAGCCTACAAGCTCATCCAAAACTAGTGCTGTCCCCCGCACAACACCTTCGGGGGACACACAAACTAGCCGGTCCGAGCCCCAGGGCCCGGATACGGACAAGCGGGTGGGGGACAGTAGTTTCCCCCCCGCTGCCACTCTAGACTCGGGTGGTAAACCGAAAGGTGATCCACCCGAGTAATATGTTCACTTCAGCACACCATGGTCAATTTGCTTTCATTGAACGTCAATGGAATGCGTGACCCCGTGAAGAGGAGACGCGTTTTTTAGTCTTTGTCGGGAGTATGATATTTCTGTCTTCAGGAGTGTCATATTTCTGGCAATGACGATTTAGTTTCTTGGCAGGGGAGTGGAGGGGGAAGATTTTTGCCAGTTTTGGCACATCTTCTTCCTGCGGGACCGTCATCCTTCTGCCTGCCAAAGTCCTTTTGAATTTTCTGATCTTTCCATCGATTCTGATGGAAGGATCGTTTCTGGAATTTTGCGCGGTCCGGGGGGAGGAAGGGTGTGCGATTGTGCACAGTTTATGCCCCGACTGACCCCAGGTCGCGTCGTCTCTTCTTCACGGAGTTGTCTTTTTTCTTGACGGGTAGTTGTCCTGTTATTTTAACAGGAGACTTCAACTGTGTCCTGGATTTAGAGCTTGACCGCCGTGGTTCAGATTCCACATCTTGTGGGATCGGCGCCGCGGAGCTCGGTCACCTCATTTCCGACTTTCTTTTAAGGACTGCTGGCGGTCTTTCAACCCGTCCACGCATTCTTTTACATGGCGAAATGCGGCAAACACGATCACTAGCCGGCTGGATCGTATTTACACATCCAGTTCGGTGGGTGTCGTGTCTTGCGGGCATTCGCCATGCTATTTCAGTGACCATGACTGTGTTGATTTGAAATTTAATTTCCCGGAGATTGCCGGCGCCGGTCGGGGTTTTTGGAAATGTAATGTTTCCGTCCTGGCCGACGCTGGCTTTCAAACGGATTTCAGAAAGGCTTATGCGGGCTGGCGGACTCTCAAGGAGGGGTACGGAAACGAACTCCTCTGGTGGGAGGACGTCAAGTCCCGCATTAAGCGATTTATTATTTCCTTTTCTTGCCGGTTGGTAAGAAATAGACGACGGCGCAGGGAGTCACTTGTGGCTGCCCTGCGCTCAGTCGTTTCCGCCCTCAATTCTGGGCAATGTAACCCTGAGGTCTTGCTCGGCACGAGGAAATTAGAAACGAGCTTGCTAAACTGGACGACTTTGAAGCGGAGGGGGCTCGGATCCGTGCGCGGGTTCGTGACCTCGAGGAAGGGGAGAAGCCGTCCAGGTATTTTTACCAGCTCGAGACCTCTCAGGCTCGGAAGAAAACTATTTCTTCCGTTTATAGTCCTGGAGGGGACATTGTTTCCTCTCCGGAAGAAATCTCGACAGTTTATAGAGATTTTTATCTCGATTTGTTTTCGGCCGAGCCTGTGGAGGTTGAATCGCAGTCTCCGTTTCTGGACTCTCTGTCCAATGTTTTGGACGAAGCTAGCCGCATTGACTTGGACAGCCCACTTGGGCTGCCTGAGCTCGATGTGGCTCTACGTAGTATGGCCAACGGTAAGACTCCTGGTGGGGACGGCCTGCCCAAGGAATTCTACGTGAAGTTCTGGGATTTGGTCGGTCCCGACCTTCTCGGGGTCTTCCGTTGTGCCTTTTCTTTTAATAGTCTAGGTGATTCCCAGCGATTGGGAATCATCACACTTTTAGAGAAGGGTGGGGATCCGCTTGATCCTAGGAACAAGCGTCCTATATCCCTTCTTAATGTTGACTACAAGATCCTGTCGAAGGCCTTGTGCTCCGCCTTGGTCGGGTGTTGCCCGACATTGTCGGTCAGTTTCAAACTTGTGGCGTCAGGGGGAGGTCCATCCATGATAATATCAGACTCCTTCGGGATCTGGTAGCATTCGTGGATGGGAAGAACCTTGACTGCCTTGTTATTTCCCTAGACCAGCAGAAGGCCTTTGACAGGGTCAATTGGGATTTTCTTTTTAAAGTCCTCGACCGTTTTGGTTTTGGACCTAATTTTAGGCACTGGATAGAGCTGTTGTACACAAACATATCCAGTGCCGTTTTAACTAATGGTTCTCTTTCAGAACCCTTTTTAGTCACGAGGGGAGTGAGGCAGGGTTGCCCCCTCTCCCCTCTTTTATACGTGCTTTTTATCGAGCCTTTTGCTCAGACTGTCATTAAAGATAGCCGTCTTGCCGGTCTGACAATCCCTGGGGCCAGTGGCCTCGAATGCAGGGTTCTGCAGTACGCAGACGATACAACCTGCATAGTTCGGGATTTCAGATCGGTGAGGCGGTTGTTTGGCATCATCGATGCATTTTCTCGTGCGAGCGGGTCTCGCCTTAACTTTGCCAAGTCGAAAGGCTTGGTTTTTGGCTCATGGCCCGACTGCCTTCCCGACGAGGTCCCTATCCAGTGGACCAGAGACCCGATTAAAATCAACGGTGTCTGGGTTGGCGGTGGGGACATGGGCCCTATGAATTGGAGAGAGCGATCCCCAATCTGCAGTCCACTTTGGACATGTGGAAAGGGAGAATGCTCTCTTTTTAGGCAAGGTGTTGCTGGTCAACACCTTGATTTTAACTCCGTTGTTTTTCTTGGCCCCGGTTTATCCTCTGCCGGTTTCGGTAGAGAGGGTTATTAACCGGGCCATTTTTTCGTTTATTTGGTCTGGCAAGACTGAACTTGTAAAAAGGTCAGTCCTTGTCCAGACTTTAGCTAATGGTGGCCTTGGGGTCACCAATATTCGTCACAAATGTGACGCTTCTCTTTGTCAGTGGGTTTAGGGTTTTGTTGAGTGACGATGGTCCTCCTTGGAGATTTTTTTCTCTGTACTGGGCGGCCTCGTCACTCCTTGGGGTTCTCCCCCGTAACATCTGGAGGAATGATACCCCACACGCCCTCCAACCCACTGGGTTTTATCGCCATTTTTGCAGGCTGGTCCTGCTTGTATCTACAATTTCGCCGGATATTGACTGGGGGCCAATTACGGTCCGACAACTGTATGACCTGTTGTCAGGTCAGCAGCCGGTCCAGTGTCCGGCGGTTGGTGCGATGATTTTCTTCATCTTTTTAAATTGTGTCACTCCTCCAATTTGAGTAACCGCTTGCGCGACTTGAATTGGAGGGTGATATGGGGAGCCTTGAAAACTTCCCAACGTTTAGGCCATTGGGGCATTGGTGACGGCCAGTGTCCTCGGGTTGGCTGTGCCGCTCCCGAATCACTGGGCCACGTTTTCTGGGACTGCCCTTTTGTTTACATTTTGTGGGCATGGGTCGAACACATTGGTGGTAAAGCCCTGGCCGCTATTTTTCCCTGACCCGCTCCTGCGTTTTGTATGGGTCAGGGCTAGAGACCAGGCCAGACTCTCTTCTGGTCTGGTATTTGATTAGCACGGTGAAGTGGTTGGTTTGGTGTTCGCGCTGTGAGACATTGTATGATGGCTCACGGCCGGATGCCGACCACGTGCTTCACCGTGTCAAGGCTGCGGTCAAGAACCGCATTCGTTTAGACTTCGTCCGGCTGGACCGGGCCAAGTTCCGTACCATCTGGTGCGTGCGGGAGCGGTATGTTTCATCAGAGACGACCAACTTGTCTTTAGGTTGTGATTTTGTTTTTTTGCACTATTACAGCCTTAAGACTTTCGCTCCTTGTTTATCTGGGGCCCCTTAGGTCCTTTTTTGTGGGAGCCTTTTGCTCCTTGTTTTTTGGGACCCTTTAGGTCCCCTTTTTGTGGGAGTTCTTTTGCTCCTGGTTTTGGGGCCCCTTAGGCCTTTTTTTACTAAGCTTGGCTTTTTGCTGGCTTTTGTTGTTTAAGGACCGTTTCGGTTCCTTAGGTCGGACCTGTGAGCGTTTTCGCTCTGTTGGTTAGGACCCTTTAGGTCCTTTTTAGTGCATGTTTGCTCGCATGAGCGTTGTTGAGTCCGGAAGTTTCATGGTATAGTTTTCTGTTTGTATATTTTCCTGCCAGTCAGTTAGGGTCGTACCCTACCATGGTAATGCGTGGGTAGCGTGGCTACACAGACTGCATGTCTTGTCTTTGTCAAGTGTCTGTTTGTTCTTGATAGTAGGTAAAAGGGTAGGGAGGCTCGTAGCCTCACTTACTAAGGTGTAGTGTGACTACCCTATCCTGGGATCTTCTTTAGGAGGATCCCGAAACCAAAAATTAGTATCTGTTCTTTTCAGCTTAATATCTGAAACGCTGTTCATTGAACAGCCAGTATATTAAACTGATTTTTGGATTTGGGCCGTGGAATAGAGGCTTGCCTCGTCCCGGCCACGGGTTGGCCCGGTATAGCAGTACATCCGGGATTCGGCCCACTCCCTTCGGGGAACATCAATTAATACAAAAACAGGTTCTGACTACGGTGCCCCGTCGTTAAAGGTTCGTTTTCTTTTGACTGAAAGAAGCTGAAGCGTCTCCGCTTGGCCCCCGAAGCACCCAATCGGAAGATAGCCCATTGTTAGGCTTCCAACCTAGGATGCTATGCGCCGGCCTTAAGAGGCGGGGTCCGTTCGCTCAATCTGCACTCAGTTGTGATCACCGTTCATCAAACCATACCCTTGACCATGGCGCGCACCAAGCAGACGGCAAGAAAGAGCACCGGGGGAAAGCCCCCAGGAAGCAGTTGGCCACCAAGGCGGCCCGCAAGAGCGCACCGGCGACTGGCGGTGTCAAGAAACCCCATCGGTACCGACCGGGAACCGTCGCCCTCCGTGAGATTCGCCGCTACCAGAAGAGCACCGAACTGCTGATCCGAAAGCTGCCATTCCAGAGACTTGTGCGTGAAATTGCACAGGATTTCAAAACTGAACTGCGATTCCAGAGTTCTGCCGTCATGGCATTGCAAGAAGCGAGCGAAGCTTACCTCGTCGGCCTCTTCGAAGACACCAACCTGTGCGCCATTCACGCCAAGAGGGTCACCATCATGCCCAAGGACATCCAGTTGGCCCGCCGAATTCGGGGTGAACGAGCTTGAGCACGTTGTTGTGCGCAAAAAGAAATAAAACTAACGGCTTTTTCAGAGCCACTACTTCTTCAAAGAGAGATTAAGTCCAATCCCTGAGTTTTCCTTCAAATAAAGAATAAAGGGCCGTTGATTTTTTTCCGAATTATTATTGTTGATATTCTGTCCAAATACATTCCACTTTTTGGGTTCTATACGTATGCCTCATCCGAAACGTGTTCCAGGCAAAATTGAATTGTTATGGGCAGGTAATAATGATATATATTTCCTATCTGTTTTGACAATACAGGTACTCGTTCTCTTATTTTCGTCGGTTTTGCGTTACATTGTATGATTCATTATAAATGGATGGTGCATAAGGGGGAAACAACATTTAAAGAAGTATTGGTGCACTACGACATATTAATTCGCCCTCCGCTGGAGATGACTTTATTATTTCCCAGAAATTCAGTAGACAATAATATTTAAGAAGGACACTTATACACGTGTCAGTCTGAGAAAAAGGCTAAAAATACCCTTGCCGGGGAGGGGGGGGGGGGTCGTGCCGTGCGGCATTGTATAACTATGCACGCATACCGCTTTCTTCACGCATGGGTAAGCGGTCACTGGCGGGAAAGTGGACGATGCATGGGTGGTCAGAATCCAAGCTGTGCACAATAAAAGCCGGCCAAGACGTGCTGGTCTTTCATTCGATCTCACGATCCGATACATTCCAAGTCCTCCAATATGGCTCCCAAAGTTAGCGGAAAAGGTCAGAAGAAGGCCGGAAATACTAAGGGTCCGGTTAGCGCAAACAAAAAGAGGCACCGGCGTCGCAAGGAGAGTACGGCATCTACATCTACAAAGTGATGAAACAGGTGCACCCCGACACCGGAATCTCGAGCAAGGCAATGAGCATCATGAACAGCTTTGTCAACGACGTGTTGAGCGCATCGCCAGCGAATCTTCTCGCCTCGCTCTCTACAACAAGAAGTCCACCATCACAAGCCGTGAAGTGCAGACAGCAGTACGCCTACTTCTCCCGCGGAGCTTGCTAAGCATGCAGTCAGCGAAGGCACCAAGGCCGTCACCAAGTACACGACTTCAAAATAGAAATTTTGAAGGCTTCAAAAACCAAACGGCTCTTTTCAGAGCCAACACAGTTTCCAAAAAGAGATTTGCCAGTCAGTCATTGCCAGTCGCCCGATCAGCCCATTTCTTAGGTTTACAAACTAACCTTTTTTTATTCTGTTGTGTCCCTTTCACTCTCTCTCTTTTTTTTTTTAAATATTCTTTTACCCTTCGTGAGGCGAGGGGAGGTAATGCGATTAAAGTTAATCCCTGAGTCTTGTCGTCGTCGTAAACACATAATTTAATTTATGCCACAGCCTTTGCAATTGGTCATTTCTTTCAATCTCCGGACGAGTGCTTGCATTTTGTTGAGGGGTTACTATTAAAAAATAAATTAGGATTCGTCTGTGGGATGTTACAAATATCTAGCAAGAAACCGAGGCCAGTTTTAACCGCCGCGTGAGAGCAACGATCACTGCCATTGTGCGGAGGCTGGTCGAAAGATCATGGACTTCTTCGGCGGAATAACAATTAAAACGTCTTAAAATGGAGGTAAGAATGTTGCATGTTTCTGTGTTTATCTAGTGATTCCATTACTTTGAACGACGATGACACAGTTGTAATTTTTTGTTCCCTCGTCCCCCGCGTCCAAAATGGATGCGGTGCACCAACCGTGCGACGGGCACGCCCGTGTCGCGTGATGGCTACTTGGCACGCTCAGCCAATCACCAGACGCTATAACTAGTGTTGTGTTTTCCAAGTGGGTTCATTCACACACCACCTTTACTGCAGAGTACATCATCTTCTGTCACTATACTGTCAAGATGACTGGGCGAGGAAAGGCGGCAAAGCAAGAACAAGGCCAAGAGCAGGTCCTCCAGGGCGGGACTCCAGTTCCCGTGGGTCGTGTTCACAGATTTCTGCGTAAGGGCAACTACGCCCAGCGTGTCGGTGCCGGTGCACCGGTTCTACCTTGCGGCAGTGATGGAGTACCTTACCGCGGAGATCTGGAACTGGCCGGAAACGCTGACGAGAGACAACAAGAAGACGAGAATTAATCCCCGCCATCTGCAGCAGCTATACGCAACGACGAGGAGTGAAACAAGTGATGAGCGGAGTTACCATCGCGCGGGTGGTGTCCTTCCCAACATCCAGCAAGTTCTTCTGCCCAAGAAGACCGCCAAAGTGTCAAAGTAAAGAAAAGAACTTACTTTGCATCCACAAACCCAAAAGGCTCTTTCAGAGCCACCACAACCTTCAAAAAAGAGATTTGTCGTCCTGTCTAACCCACCTCTACCTTCACTCATAGCGAAACATTTCTCTAATTTTTTTATAACAATAGAACACTGTTCCAGATAGAATTCCACTGTGTCCTTTAACTTAAGGCAGTATGCAAAATTTACGCACTGCGTATGTGACCGGCCGGCTGGCTGAGTACATTAGCCATACATTATGTATATGTATTGTCTAAATGTTGCCTCATGTAGAATGTGAATGACTTATTCACCAAAGGTTACAAAAATGGACAAATAATTGTGCGTTGACATTTGTTTCCAGTTTGTTTCTTTTCTTCTTCTCTCTCAATTAACTAACCGCGGGACCGAATGATATGATACATAAGTATTATAAGCGCAAATGAAAACGGTATGACGAATGTTTTCTTTTCTTTCGAATTTTCTTCTTATAATTCATGACGAAATAAACAATAAATCAATGAAATAAAATAGTAATTATTACAAAAGGGGAAATAAGAAGTGAAAAAATAACAAAACAAAAACAATAACCAAGCAATAAAGGAAAGCGGCAGGCTGGGACTCGAACCACGGTCTATTACTTTCTACATGTGCTCTCTACCACTCGGCCACGGAGCTTACTGAAAAACTGAAGTATTTCCCGCCCCTAATGTGGGACCCTACTCCTCCTCCTCCTCCTCTGGCTCGTCATCTGACTCGTCGGATGTCGAGTCCGAGGGCGATTCCACCGCCACGAGGTCGATGGAGTGGACCCTGTGAAGACAGAAAAATGTACAAAACATATTAGCTCGCTGAATCTCCCTGGAATCAGCAAGCCAGCAAGATGTAAAGTTTCGTCCTGTTCTTTTACCTGTCCCGCATGGTCTGGCCTAGTCAGACATGCCTCATCGGTGCACAAGGACACCACACTTACTCAACTTAAGTGTCCCTGGTGCAAGTTCAAAGCATATACGCCAGGCAGGTGGAGCCGGCACATTTGCCGGAGACACGCTGCTGACGCCATCTTGAAACAGGCGGGTTTCTTCAAGAAATTCATATAAATTTTTCCCTTAATTAAATGGCATTTCTCCAGGCATTCTTCCTTTTTAACCTAATGATTACTATTTTTACCCCTTAATGTAAATGGCATGCGTGAATTTCACAAGCGTCACCAAGTTTTTCACCTTTGTCTTGATTATGACGTTTGTTTTTTTTTTGCAGGAGTGCCATATAACTGCCCCGAAGATCTGCAACTCTGGAAATCGGAGTGGAAAGGGGACATTTTAGCCAGTTACGGTACTTCTTCTTCTTGTGGCACTGCCATTCTTCTAAATCCACGTTCTTCTTTTAAACTGTCAGATTTTAAAAGTGATTTGCAAGGAGAATTGCTAGCTGTTTTTTAGATGGGTCAGGTGGTCGCTTTAGACTGATTTCAGTCTATGCTCCTAATGACCCCCTTCATAAAAAGAATTTTTTCAATAATCTTTCCCAGTACTTACTGGGAATTGTCCATTCATCTTAGCGGTGATTTTTAATTTGTGTTCTTAATTCTGCTTTGGACGAAAATAGGTACATCTTCTGTCACCTGCGACATCGGTCACCAGGAACTTCGTTCAGTGTGTGACGATTTTAATCTGATGGACCCTTGGAGGACCACCTATCCTGATGATAGATATTTTACTTGGAGAAATGCCTCAAATACCATTCGCAGTCGGCTGGACCGATTTTATATTACTAATTCCTTGAAGTTTATTTACCATTTCACATGTGCCTGTCTACTTCTCAGACCATGATGGTGTTGTTTTTAACTTTAACCCTTCCTCTCTTCCTAGGAGAGGAAGAGGATATTGGAAATGTAATACTTCCATTTTAACAGATGTGACCTTTCAAGAAGCTTTTAGGTCAGCCTATTTAGGGGGTGGCGAACGCTCAAAGAAGGTTTTGATAACGAGTTGGATTGGTGGGAGGATGTGAAGCTCCGTAGCAAACGTTTAATTATAGCCACTCTTGCCGTCTTTCTCAGACCAGAAAAAAGGAGAAAGATCGTCTTCTTTCTTATCTTGAGCGGATCACTTCCCTTCTGAACCAAGGGAGCAAGGATGAGAATCTTCTTGCTGAATATAAACAAAGTTAAACTTTCTCTTTCTGAATTAGATGATTTTTTAGCCGAAGGAGCGAGGGTGCGATCCCGCATCCATCGTCTGAATGAGGGAGAGCACCCCTCCAGCCAGTTCTTCAAGACAGATTTTAATCATAAAAAAGCTTCTTCTATCTCTTCAGTTAAGCGCCCTGACGGGACTGTCTCTTCTTCACCCTCAGAAATTGTAGATATTTATAAGATTTTTATGCTTCTTTGTTCTCGAGGGATGAAACTGTTGACAGTTTCCAATCCTTCTTTTTAGATCAGATCTCTGATACTCTTTCCGAAGAGAATATTAATAATCTTGAAGTTCCTCTTTTGTCTAGTGAACTCGACGCTGCTGTGCGGGGTATGCAGAACGGCAAATCCCCCGGCAGCGACGGTTTGCCTAAAGAATTTATTTCACCTTCTGGGACCTCATTGGTCCAGATTTGCTTAGTGTTTTTAACACTTCTTTTGATTTACAGATTTTGGCTAATTCACAGAGAACAGGCATTATCACCCTCTTGGACAAGTCAGGTGATCCCGCCTTGCCTCAAAACAAAAGGCCTATTTCTCTGCTCAATGTGGATTATAAATTCTAGCTAAATCTCTTTGTAACCGTCTTTCTTTCAGTTCTATCTTCTATCATTAGCCCTTTTCAAGACCTGCGGGGTCAAAGGGCGCTCCATTCACGATAATTCCCGGCTTTTACGGGACCTTGTTTTTTTCGCAGACGAAGGAAATTAATTCACTTTTTATTTCTCTTGACCAGCAAAAAGCTTTCGACCGTGTAAACTGGTCTTTTCTTTATCAAGTTCTTCACAAGTTTGTTTTGGGCCTAATTTCATCAGATGGCTCAAAATATTATACACTGACATCTTCAGCCAAGTTCTTGCTAATGGTTTTCTTTCCGAGTCCTTTTCTTTACAGAAAGGTGTTAGACAGGGCTGTCCCCTGTCTCCTCTTCTTTATGTTATTTTCATCGAACCCTTCGCTGCGGCTGTCCGTAACGATAGGGGCATCCAAGGTATTTTTATCCCTGGCAGTAACAATTTGCAGTGCAAAATTTTACAATATGCGGACGATACAACTTGTATTGTTCGCAATATTTCCTCGCTTCATAGACTTTTTAGCATTATAGGTTTGTTTCAGGTGCAAGTGGCTCAAGACTTAACGTCACCAAATCTCAAGGTTTTGTTTTAGGTGAATGGCGAGAGAAACTCGGGGATCTTTACCCCATTTCTTGGACAACAGATCCCATTAAAATTAATGGCTTCTGGGTCGGCAAGGAGACATGGCCGTCAGAAATTGGAAGACCGCCTAGTAAAACTCCAGTCTTCAGTAGAAAACTGGAATAAACGCCACTTGTCATTAATTGGCAAAGTGACTGTAATTAACACAGTCCTTTTATCTTACCTTTTGTATGTAGCTCCTGTCTACCCGCTGCCGGTCACCGTGGAGAAGAGGATCAACAAGATCATCTTTTCTTTTCTATGGTCCGGTAAGACGGAACTAGTACGCCGGTCCACTGTTTGTCAGTCTGTCGACAGCGTGGCCTAGGTGTTTTTAATTTTAGATTTAAAGCTGATGCTCTTTTTATTAAGGGTTTCAGCTCGCTTTGTAGTCATGTAGCTCCGCCTTGGAGTTTTTTAGCTCTTTTCTGGTGTTCCATTTCTCTTCGTAACTTTCTTCCGACTGGTCTCTTCTCTAATAGCCGTCCTCATTCCTCGACGGTCCCTCGCATTTATGTCAAGTTCTGTAATCTCATCCTTTCTCTCCCTAATGTACTGTCTATTAACTGGAACACCGTCACCTGTAAATAATCTTTACAATGTGTTTTTTAAATCAAGTGTCAGTGGCGCTTCCGCGCACAGACATCAATTATGCCGTCCTGCATTGTTCATTTATTGTGAACAACTCTTTAGATCATTTCCTGCGGGACTTAAACTGGCGCATTGTTTGGAGCGCCGTGAAGACGGCTCAGCGCCTTTGTTCGTGGGGCATTGGCCGGGGTAAGTGCCCTCGGCCTAATTGTAACAGCAATGAGTCCCTTTTGCATTTGCTATGGGACTGTTCCTTTGTTACCGTGCTGTGGGATTGGGCCACGTACATGGGTGTACGTGTTTGCGGGCCCACTTTTTCCATCTCCCCAGCAGTGGTATTTTTCGCAGAGGGTTTTAACCCCACAAATAAGACACACCGTTTCGTCTGGTTTTGATTTCCGTTTTGAAGTGGCAAATTTGAAGTCCCGCTGCCAAGCCTTGTTCGACGGCAACTACGTTGACCGTCTGACCGTTCTCCGTTCTACTAAGTCTTTTATTCATAAGCGCATAGAGGCGGATTTTTTGCGTTTAGACCGAAACAAGTTTTTTTCTTTTGTGGAACGTCGGCGGCTCTGTTGTTTCTATCAGAGACGACCGCGTCCTCATCAATTTCTAGTCTTGCCCGCAACGGCTTTATTCTCCCCCCTCCTAGATATTTAAGTAAGTTTGTGTAGTTTGATGCTAAGTCTGTCAGGGTAATTTTTAGTTTTTCCCCCTTTTTTTTCAGGTTAAGGAGTAGAGGCGCCTGTCCCCTGGAAAGATCGAGACTTCACCGATGCTGCGGGTCCCCTGCAGCGGGACAGGCGTATCCCCATACTGAGGTTTGGGAGATGGACTTAGTATCCTTTATTGTTTATTGCCGTTGTTTTGTTTATTCTTCATCCGCCTCTTTGTCTGCTTTTGCTTTGCTTTTCCTTTTTTCACGGTTCGTCAGGTTCTTTCCTTGCTGGCGGGCGAGTCGCGCCATTGGGCCTGTTCCGTGCCGGCGGGCGGGTGTTGCAATTGTGATGCCTGTTCGTCGGGGCGGGCAGGTGCGGTGATGGCTGGCATAACCGGCTTGGAGGGGACGCGACGTTTTTTTTCTCATCTGCCTCTTTTTCTGCTTCTGTTGGCGCGTTTTGTCTAACTGTTTTTTTTCTTTTGCAGCGGGACTTCCCCGAAGAATAATTTTTTGCTGTAGACAGCCTCGTCTTCGGTTTTTCGATAAATATTATCGAATTAAAGTTTACTTGGTGTTTTTAAAAGTAGTAGAATACCTGTTTGTTAACGTATTTTTAGCTTTTTAACTGCTAGTCTTTTTATCACTGTTATCTGTGTGTTCCTTTTTAGAAATTCTTGATATAAGATTGGGACATTTTTCGTCGTTTGTGACATTTTCGTCGTCCGGTGACTTTTCCGTTCTCAGGTGTTTGTCCTTTTTTGGTGTTTGTGTTTTTTTTCTGTTTTAGGGCAGGGGGGCTCGAGACCCCAGCACACTGTACTTCGGCGAACTGGTAAGTCGACCTGCCCGGGACCTTCTTTGTCCCAATCAAAAAACAGTATCTGTTCTTTTCAGACAGCCACGCCTCCCCGGAGCTCCGGGTTGTCTTCGAAGAAAATCGAGTTTTTAGATCGAGTGAGAGGATAATTTTGATATCCACCTTTTTGTCTTGTTAATAGACCAAGTGGGTCTAGTTTTTTACAGATTTTTGTTTCATTTTTGGTGATATTTTGGGTGTTTTTCGTGTTTGGTTTTTCGTTGCTGGCTGTGTACGCAGTGCTGTACACGCCAGCCTATTCATTTGTACACGTCTATTGTTTGGGCCGTGGCAGCGTGCACGGCCCATTCGTTTCTACGTGTTTCTTCTTTGTTTAGGCCGTGGCAGCGTGCACGGCCCTATTCATTTGGGTGGGGCTGTGCGTGTGCATAGCCCCGTGAAGTCCTTTGTTGGGGGATTTTTTTCCTTTCTTTAGTGTTTGCGGGTTGGGACCCGTGTGCTTGTGCTGCGGCTTGTGACCCGTTACGCAGCCGGCTACCGCCGTTACACCCACCCGATTCAACTAGCCACCGTTGTTAATAAGTGAGGCTTGTGGACGTAATACGCCAGGTTATAAAATGACCGTTATATATTACCGTATCATGTAATACAAAGGGACACGATAATAAACGAGGCGCGTGCATATTGCGTGCAGGGCTCAAGTTAATGCATACATTGTATGCGAGGAAAACTGTCGATCGGTGGCGCTTTTCAAGATGGCTACTACGAGCTAATCCGAGCAAATCGTACGAAATACATCGACTTTTTTTCAACGTCCTAGTACATCACTAGTAAGCTACAAGTACAGTGAAGGTGAGTGGTGGGTGTTTGATCGTGTCTCATGACTTCTGATGTCAGCCTATGTTTGTTTTGTTTCGTTTGGTCCATTTCAGTCACCGATTGACAACACATGATTGAGAAAAATAAACCACATGTGGCCTATTTACTGGACTGCCTCCGTAAACATAGGCCACACATCCACATGTACAAAAACGTGTCGCACTTTGCCAAATTTTGATTTTCACATTTATTTAGGCTTAGTTTGTAGGTTTTTTTTGCTTTAGCGCGTTTAGAAGCATACTCACCCTCTTTAATATACATGTAGGCTAATCAGAAAGTGCTGCCTTTTTTCAGATGTCTATTTTTCGTGAAATTTCCAGATACATTTGCAAACGTTTGCGTATCACAATTTCAACATGAAAGTTCACAAAAATTAGACATCTGAAAAAGGCAGCACTTTCTGATTAACCTATAAAGAGGGTGAGAATGCTTCTAAAGCAAAAAAACCCTACAAACTAAGCCTAAATGTGAAAATCAAAATTTGGCAAAGTGCGACACGTTTTTGTGCATGTGGATGTGTGGCCTATGTTTACAGAGGCAGTCCAGTAAATAGACCATTTTTATGGGGCTACCTCCCCACCCCCACTTATTGATAAAGCCTGTGAAGAAATCGACCAGATAAGGAAAAACATCGTCATCACTGCCTAGTGTGTGTGTAACTGAGGAACTGAGGGAGTGAGATTTAAACTGTTAATATGAGGCCTACTTTATCGCGATCTTGAAGTGTAGGCCCCTGTTTTGTTTTGTTCAAATTAGAGTCAAAAATATTTTTTATTGCTCAAAAATCACCTTTACAATCAAAAGCAGACTTTTCTTCATCCTAATGACACCCATTTGGCAATTTTGAACAGATTCTTGGGGTAGAATTTAGTATTGTTTATTGAGAATATCGCCAACTAGCTGACTAGTTTGGTAGGTCCAATAATTTTAAAGTGGATTTTGTTCCCTTATAGGACCAGGCCCTACACTTCACGATCACCGTTAACATGACCATGCACTTATTTTCACAGCATATAGGGGGCCTAATTAACCCAAAAATGTGTTCCTTCCTCCATGGTCAGACCCAAGGTTTGTGAATAGCAAGTGGTCAAATTTTTCCCCAGTCGAAAATACCCCTCTTAGTCTTAGTAGGGTAATGTCTGGACAAAGATACCTATTGCCATTATGTTGGTCCTGTCCAGTATTTACTTAGATGTAGATGTAGAAACTACCAGGGGTAGACGAGGGCTAGGGAAAACAACAGTTTAGGTGGCAGGTAGGGCCATTTTTTTTTTCACGGCTTATGACATGTTTTGACATGGCTCTGAAAATAACTACCCCAACTCTATGTCACAATCATAGTATCAATTGGAGCTGGTGTTTCCTATTCTAAATCTGACTTTTAAATCGGTGATTAGCTTGATTAGGCCAAAAAAAAAAGTCTCTCCGGTTTCTGGTATGCGCGTGTCGCCGTAGCCATGCGCGTCGGCAAAATGAAAAAGTTTTTTCCAATGAAAGATGATGTCTCAAACCGCCAAACTCACTGGTTTGACTGGAATCCTGCTGCTGCACAATTTTAACGTGTTTTTAGATGGGGTTATGATCGAGAATAAGCTTTATGTGGCCTCTCTGGACTCCCATATATTTTTCACTAAGTTTAGTCGGGCACCATTTGCAGTCATCAGCTGACATTTGAAGCAAAAAAGTCCGGTAAAAAAAAAGCCGCGTTGCCGCACCACATTTTGGACAAGCTCCATACCAGAAACCGGAGACTTTTTTTTTTGGCCTTCGGATGATATTTGTCAAAAAATACAAAACAAGAGTTCTGCTTCCGATAACATGGCATTTGAAATTAGGTTAGGTACACAATGTACATGTAGGTAGGGACTAGGTAATGTGTTTTTTTTTGTTTTTGTTTTTTTGTACGATCATATGAAAGTTGCCTGCGTGTACATGTAGTCAGTCCAGGGTAAAAGTAGCCTTAGTCAAGGCGTTTGCCATTATCTGTCCATACGGTATTTGGTATTCTTGGGTCGAGACGCTCCTTGTGTTTTTATTCAACCAATGTGTAATCAACTCAAAACCATGAATCATCACGGATAGAGGGCACCATCTCCTGACCAATCGCTACCACACACAAACCGCTATCACAGCATCAGCCACGAACTGCTATCACAGTGAGCATCTCGGTGCTCTCCTATGATATCATGTGACATACATGTAAAGGTAGTGAGCTCAACATGCATACACATGTATTCAACAATGTTCATCAGACTAAGTACATGTACGAGGCTTCAACACATGCCAGCATATCTTATGTCATATGTCTGCTTGAACGTACATGTACATGTACATGTACGTGTGTTGTCTGTAAAAAAATCGTTCAGCAATGCCTTTTAGTTGTGTGCAACTGCTAGGCTATTGGTGGAAAGTTTTGATGAAGTGCGGCATAGTGGTGGTAAACATGTTACTAGCAAAGCTTTTGCCGACATTTGCAACTAAATGTAAATGACTAAAATAACTTACATGTAAAAGTTGTGATGGAAATTTATTTTATCTGAAATATGGATAGTTCTGGATCCATGTTATGAGCACTGAAAAGATGGTTGTGCAGTTCCAGCTTGATTAACATTTTGGTTTCGCAGATGCCGGAAAACCAAGAAAAACGATCATGTTTTTTGTAGTCTGGTTCCCTGACCCCACTTAAGATAAAACGGAGCAATTTATATACGTCAGAGAATTGTAAGGACATCAGGGAATTGGTCTAGCTACGGTATCTTGTACCCGTTCACAGGTGTGTGATCGATTGCAAAGAAAGAGCGGATTAACTACATGTAAATATGATAAATTGGGAGGAGTATTTGAGAAAAAAAACTCTTCCACCTTTTCTGTGAATGTGGAGGAAGAGGCTGTAAACACAAGGAAATATGCTGCGAAGAAAATAAAGCAGTGCACTGCTGGTCGGCTGACTAGTGTTGGAAATTGATTAAAAAAATAGCATTTTAGCAAAAAATAGCATGTCCAGTAATTATATTTTGTTAGATTTTGGTAGTTTTGTTTTGTGATGTTTACAAATGTTGTAGGCCCTATTATCCCTGTAAACATAAACTCTGGTTCAATAAGGGCCAAGGTACATGTAAATGTCACTTTTGGTAATATGGTTTGAAATGTTCTCATTTTGTTTGCCAGATGCCTAAATATCGGCCAAACGTTTTTAAGCACAAAGTCACTGTTCTCTCTCGGTCATCAAAGGGAGGAAGATTTAAGCGGAAGGATGTACCCCTGAAGGACCTTTTTTCATCAGGGCCCTCAGATACCCAACAGGTACTTTTTAAAATAGTTATGAAAACTAAGAATAATAATGTAGTATAATGTTATGTACATGTTGCATTTGTATTGCACAAATTTCACGTGATATGCTGAAATGCGCATCATAATTATTACCCCTGTTCATCATGAATGAGACTATTTTTCTGCAGCAGCTTGAGATCAGTGCAATTTGGTCTCTACCTTCACAGGTACATGTACCCATTTATACTCCTGGGTGGAGGGAGGTAATCACAGTAAAGTGTCTTGCCCAAGCGTGGAAACACAATGTTCCCGTCAGGATTCATACCCATGTACAATGTACCTTGGCAAAAGAGTGAAACGTCCACTTCGAGTTTCGAAGTAGTTATTTCTATTATAATGCACAATCAATACAACAAACGACTATTTAGGGAACATTTTTTATGGACCCCATCATGTTTGTTAAGGTAGCGTTATACATGTACTGTATTATACAAATAACGAATGTTTGTGAGTGCGATGGTAAGAATAATTTCATGAGGTGACAGATTGAATGTTCGCCTCGTGGAATAGAACATTCAATCTGTCACCGAATGAAATTATTCTTTCCATCGCACGAACGTAAAACATTTGTTATTTGTTTTATACAACACCTTCCAATCGTCGGACAGCATACTGAATCTGTCTTTTTGTACTGGGAGCATCTGAGTTAGTTACAAGATCTGTTATTTCTTCATCGGTAAGGAGCATAAACCCTGTACTACAATCGCCTGCCATTTTGTTTGTTTACGCAAAGTAGCTATGTGTATAGCGCCGCCAGTCGAAGGCATTCGTCCTTACTGCGCATGCGCAAAGTGAAACGGTATAACACATGGGTATAACGCATGGTCGCACCGTACATTATACCGCATAATAATATGTCACGTGATCTACAATTCACCAATCAGATGACGGGGATTTATTCAGGTGTTGTATAAACATGAATAATTGAGGTTGTGTATTTAGTTGTAATGTACTTCTACATACTGAGTACTGAACCATGTTCACATTGTTCCTTGTTTTTTTTTTACAGGTAGCTGAAAATGATTAAATAATAGCATTGAGCTGTACAATTTTTTTTTTCTTTTTCTCTACACCACCTTGATTCAGAAGCCTCAGGAAATCCAACATGAAATAAGTGTTGCTCCCTGTACCTCTTCCACCTTTTCTGTGAATGTGGAGGAAGAGGCTGTTAACACGAGGAAATATGCTGCGAAGAAAATAAAGCAGTGCAATGCATGGGTAGGCAAGAGGCTCTTATTAGAGAATGCCTTCTTTGAGAGCAGTGCTCCTCATCTTCCATGTTGCTCCTGTGGGACAGATGAGGGAGACAGAGTACTGTGTCTTGACTGTGGCCCACAAGTCGTCCGCTGCATTGACTGCACAATGAGCTACCATGAAGATAGCAATCATCTCCACAAGCCGCAGTTGATTTTGGTAATTCTTATCTCTGTGATATTGCCATAGTGCAAATGTAAATTAAAATCAAGCAGAATCTATGGGACAGTTGTTATGAAACAAATATTGACTGTTATAAATTGAACCTGATGTACTGTACATACATGTAGTAAACTAGCCTACCTCGGTGATGCATGATGCATTTTATTTCCGCTCATCTTTGCCTCCGTAAATATATAATGCTTCATGTCAGTATATTTCATTTTACTTCAACTCTTAAAGCAGTCCTGATGTTGTGTGGGTGTGTGTGTTTATGGTGTAAATCAAGGACACAAGTTCAACATCATCAATGAATCGAGGACAACAGGAACCAAATGGAGGACATGTCGATTAGAAAACGTGTACAAACCCAACGAGAGCAGTTGCAAAAAAAATTGGTGTATAAATAAAGGAAAAGGGAAGGGGAACGATAGAAATGTGGAAAATGTGTACAAAACCAATGAGAGCTGTTGCAGAAAAGTTCGTACAAACAAAGGAAAGGGAGAGGAACAAAACAAAATCCTTGATTTACACCATAAACAAACGTGACAGAATATGTGTTGGTACCGGTATGTTAAAACCTCTATACAAACTTTTGTAAATTTCATATCATTGAGTGATATTTGAGTCATCAATGTGATGTACATACAATGCCCTCTCTTACCAGGATGGAATTTTGCAACCTTTTCCTCTCAAACCTTACCTGCGGAGAGTGGACCATGACTGTGACAGTCGTTCCCGCAAGACAATCCAGGTGTTTGATGAAAAAGGTACAACTCAAGTGGTTTTTGTCTCCATTTGTGGCTTTTCTTTTTTAACATGTTTGTGTGTTTTTTATTGAGAGTCTCACATATGACTGAAAATTAAAACAAATCATTGGCAAATATGTTCTTCATGCACTTGCGTTGCAAGAGCATTGAGAGTTCACCTTCTGACACATTTGGCAGGGAACTTTTTCTTTCAACACTGCACTTACATGTGTAAATTGTGTGTCCCAAACAAGAATACTGTTTCTGAAAACATTCATCGACCAAATTCAGGTATAATAAAAGAAGCAGTTCGCATACATGTATCCCCTTTATACATGTACATACACAATTCTTACATCTTTGTGTATTTTGCATTAACCATGTGTGTTATCGTAATGAATGTGATTACAATATTTGAGAACTCCATTTGAGAACTCCATTTGAGATCTCCATTTGTATGACCCTAACAGCTGAATCTCAGCAAATGCCCTCAAGAACTTTTTTTTATTTTGTTTGGTATTTTGCTCATGTTTCAGGACGACTTCACAACTGCTGGCTAGTTACATGCTCATGTGAGGAAGAATGTGCTTCTTTAGTCCGGTTAAACTTATGGCCAGCCTCACCAGACCAACCACGGGTAGCTTTTCACATGGATTTGATGAACCTACTGCATTTCCTCCTTCTAGAGGGGCATATGTCACTGAAAGGTGCATGCCAATCCTTGGGCTGTAGAAACGGACTTCCATTGCATGAGGTATGTGTGCTCCCTATGTTGGGCCGATAATGAAACATTGGACCTGGAGTACACTGCATAAAGTTTCATATACATGTAGGGCTTTGGCCACAATGAGTTGTTTTGATAGTGGAGACATTCTTTAGATTGTCCCCCTTTTTTCCTATAGAGTTGTGTTAGGGTACACAAATTTCAACCTGCCTTTGTCATAACTCTCACAAACTGCCAAAAACCCAACCACTACCTGTCCCGTAGCTTTTACCCCCTATAGATTAAAGTGTATAACAGTCAAAGCCCAATATGAAGTGTTTTGATGTATGTAGGTAAGCATAAATGTGTAGCGATGCCTCGGTCACTCACCAGTGCTGACCCACCACATCTATCATATGTCAATCAAGCGTGGTACCCTCAGTTAACAATACTACCACAGCCTACCAATGCATGTATGAGGCCAGTGTCACTGTTAAAACCTGATAAATGTGTATTTGGATGTGTAGAGTAATTCTTTCCAAATTGTCAGTGACAAACAGGGAGGGTTCCATTTTCATCAGTGAATCTAAACGGTTAATGAAAAAAATGTAAGGTGTTTAATTCTTTTCGCAGGTCAATTTATTGTATCACAACTTGGTCAGTGAATGCTTTGAGGAGTACCGGTATTTTCGTTACCGGTGCCACAACCTAAATGCAGTGCTGGATGAAGACATTAAGTGCCCAGCTTGTCCAAAGGTATACCCACTGCATCTTTTGATATAAAGTACTTTTTGTTTTTAATAGAAATAGTTTGGGTTTGTTGCTGATTATGTTTAGTTGGTTAACTTCAGTCCTTTTTCTCCTTTAATTTCTAATGTTTGGTTATGTACTGTTTTTCTGCAGGAAAATGGTGACTTGTTTGTTAGTCTAGACGCCAACTTCGGTCTTGTTAGGAAGCGAAGCTCAGGCGTGAGCTACACCGATGCAAAACACAAGTCCCTCCTGTTTGCCCCGCAGGAGGACGTAGACCACTTTGTAAACGTGTACGATGACCACAATATTTCTAATGTGAGTTTACAGAATTCCAGTTCCAGATGCACGTATTACTAATAGTCGGGGTATGTCAACATGACTTGTTTTCCAAAATTAAGTACTTACCACAAGCATGACAAGTAAGTTACTTCAATGTTAGTAAGATTTGAAGCCTTGCATAGCAGTAGTGTAAACCAGTGAGAGTTTGCAGTAACACCATGTGCAGAATCTTTTCAATCTCTTTATATTGTGTGCAAGATATGTACCTTTTTCAATTACAACTATTTTTCTCCCATGGAAAATAATCATTTTTCCTTAATAAACCACATCATCTGCATCTCCTTGCAGGACTGCAGCAACTTCCAAGCCGGCGACGTTCTTCGTGCCAAAAACAAAACCAAAAAACTGGACACAACAGGTGTCTTTGGAGCGTCGTGTCGGCATGGTTTTCCCCTGTCATTTCTCAACCTGCGTCATGGAGAACGGTATGTGTAGATTCAAATAGCAACATGTAACATCTTACATGCTACTGATATGTTTTCTCTAATCAAAGTTTTCATGCCAAGTGAAGTAATGCTAAGTTACTCTACATTTTCACATGTTTGAATTCTTAGTTTCATTTGTACAATGACAACGTGACCCTAAAAAACGGTGTGCATGCAGACATCTTTAAATTTCTTAATTTCTAACGAGAGGGAAAGGACCGTGGTTTCCGGAGATAAAGAACCAAACAGGAGGCAAGATAGGCTACTGTGATATTGCATTTCAGGTTAAGTACTACGCCAAAGATGACAATTTTGTCTTTCCTATAACAGCAAAAATTAATCTCACACTTCAAAATGTTACACTGTGGTACATAAATTCCCAATGTTTTATATGGTCATAACAGTTACAACTACGTGAAGTGCAAGTGTTCTTCATTAGTTATATTACCGAATATGCTATAAACACCGCAAAAAAGATAGTCCACACTCGTTGGAGGGTTTACAATGTTTAATCTGATCTGTATATGATACTGTCATTTGTATTGACCTTTAGGAATGTTGTAAGCTATATTTTGATACCCTGCTTTCTACTCAAGACTGTAAATTGTAAAATATTGGCAATGGTTTATGAAAAACGATGCACTTTGAAAAGTTGCAAATTTAATTTCTACTTGACATTGTGAAACTGCCCAATCGAATCAAATGAGGTCATTGTCGAAAAGTGTGCTTAATAACTGTCTGTATAAATGCTCCCAGCATGCTGGGGGGGGGATCGCGCATGTTCCACTTGCAGTATTTTTTTATATATTTGCATTAAACTGTTTGCATGTTTTGTGTTGTAGTATTCACTTTCATCGCCATTGTTACTCTGACAGTTCTTCGGCCTTCAAGTTGAAAATCATAACCATTCCCATTTTGTTTATCATTCTGATTTCTTGACTCGCTGTACGAAAGTGTCTAAGCGTTAAATTGGTATAGCGCCCTCTCGTGATTATGAATCTAGAAAATTCCAAAGTGATTCCAATTTTAGTCACATTTGTCCTGAAATCATTCCGATAAACCTCGCAATTATTCCTTCAATCAAACGTAAAGTCCCAGGTTAACCCAAATTTTCCTAATCATCTGTATGCCGTCCATCAGCGGCTATGCGTAGAAGCTAACAGTGAGTAGATTTATAGATGATTTTAAGGGATATTTTGTGGGGGGTTTTGTAATGGATAAATAACGTGGGTTTCATCACATGTTGTTTTATGGGTACATGTACGTACATTTTATTGATCTTTTTACTAAGGATTATGCCCTTATATTTAATCATTATTGCTGGTTAATTTAGTGTAATTTGGGGCTTATAATAGCTTATCTAATCCCTCAGTTTGTTAGATAATTTAGTTGATACTTGGGGAAATTATTACATGAATCTTAGTCCATTTCCATGTGTTTTTCATGTCACCTCATAAATGTAGGTTCCAATATTTATTATTGTATTAATTTGGTTTTCTTGTAGAACCACGGCCTACCACACGGCTTACACAACCTCCATTGCAGTTCACGGCTCCCATTCCACGGCTTAAAGTTTACATCAGTGAATTAACCTAATCAGCTCAGCTACTATCTTCATCATTGTAATGTGAGAACATTAATTAAAGGAGAGCAAATCAACCAATCATAGACTCGTCACCAGTCTCCTGTCCTGTCCTTTCTTTCATGGTCCTTCGAACCGGATCCTCTACACCAGCGACCTGCGGATTTTACCACAATGTCTGAACACCATGCCGATGATGTTCTGGCCGAGGAGAACCGTGATGAGTCTGTTGCCTCAAAGCACTCCGGCAGCCAACGCACTAATAGCTCATCAAGTTCCCGTAACTCACACCTATCCGGTCTTAGTGATAAGGATGCAGCTAAGATGCGAACACTCAGAAGAAGAATTCGTCTTAATGAGCTGGAGTGCCAACTCCAGGAAGATCAGACCGCTGATGAGCAACTTTGTAAACTTGACGAGCAGGCCCGCTCTGCCCGACTAAGAGCTGAAGAAGTGGAGCGACAGGCGTTGCGAGAGCGTGAGGCCCTCACCTCCAAATTATCCCGTCAACGCAGAGTGCGGATTGCTCGTCAAGAACTCTTGGAGGCTGAAGCCATCAGTGCCATGTTGAATAACGAATCATCATCATCACCATCACCATCACATCCTTTAATGGGTACAGACGATCAGTTACCCCCACAGAGTGCATCCTCAACTCCACAACCAGACATGCAGCAAACATCCACAAGTGTTTCATCCTCTGTTTGTCATGGTATTCAAAGTGCTCCACTTGTGACATCTCACCCAGACATTCAGCAAGCACCCCCATGTGTTTCCTCCTCTGTCTGTCATCCGACTCCATCTGGTGCCCCATCCTCGACCTCACCACCGGACATTCAGCAAACACTACCCTGTGTTTCGACCTCTGTTTGTCATGGTGCCCCAGTGAGTGCGACCTTACCCGCATCAGTGGTAACCAGTGATGTCACTCCAAGACAAGGCATTCCTACTCCAGGGACTTGTCCTCCGCACTTGCCATACCCAATGGCTTCTGTACCCTCCTTAACGGTGTCATCAGCACCAACCGTTATGGATCTCCTTGTTGCATCATCACACGGGATCCCCAAACCTACCCTGCCAAAGTTTTCTGATGGGAAGGAGAAAGAATTCGCCCTCCTCAAGCTGGCTTTGGTGAACCTCATTGATGTGCATCCCCATCTTTCCGAACAGTATAAGTTCCAAATACTGATCGACAGACTTGGTGGTCGAGCATTAAAGCTTGCCAAGTCATTCCTGTACGCCAGTCAACCGTACACCCAGGCCCTCCAAGCCCTCACTGACAAGTATGGACAACCCAGACAACTCGTGCAGAGTGAAATTGGAGCCATCATGTCCACTCCTTCAATCAAGTATGGAGATACAGATGCATTTGATGACTTTTCTCTTGATGTTCTGTCACTCGTTGGAATGCTTCAAGCCTTGGAGGGCGCAGAGGGAGTTGAACTTCGATGTGGATCACATGTCGATCATCTGCTGGGAAAACTGGCCCCCTCTCACCGAAACAGTTTCATGGAGCATTGCCTGAAGAAGGGCATACTGGAACCAAACAGCAGCAAGACATACACCTTGCCCCAGTTTGCAGAGTGGCTTCGCACAAAGTCACAGTCCCAGAGCTTCGCAAGTAGAGCTGTATCAAGTCACATCTCAGCAGGCTCTAAACCAACCCACCAACAAAGCCAGCACCGAGCCCCAAAGAAGGAGGTTTCCACAACTGTGTTCATGGCCTCACCGAACACAAAGGACAAACCCAAGTTCAAGCCTAAACCATACTGTCCCTACTGTGACAACAAGGAGCACTTCCTCGGTGGCTGCCCAGAGATCAAGAAGTTGAGCACCGACCAGATCATCCAATGGATCAAAGACAAGGGACGTTGTTGGAAATGTGGGCGAACCCATAAGCCAGAGGACTGCACATTGAAAAAGCCTTGTCATACCTGCAAGGAAATCCACCTCACTGTACTACATGATGCCGCCAAGAAGGCAACCAGTCATGTGTATAGGCTCAAGACGTCCAACCAAGCAGTCTTCGTGGACAAACCAACTCGTCCCCACAACGTCATGCTCAAGATTCTCCCAGTTACCCTCCATGGTCCAGGGGGATCCATCGACACATATGCCATACTGGATGACGGTTCTGAAAGAACCATGCTACTCCAGTCAGCAGCTGCCAGACTCAAGCTTCATGGCAATCCAGAGACTATGTTGCTCAGGACTGTTCGTGAAGACATTGTTGAATGTCAAGGCCAGTCTTGTACCTTCCAGATGTCAGCTAGAGACAAACCTGAAGTGATGTACACTGTAACTGGAGCCTTCTCGGCCAGTAACTTGTGCCTGTCCCAGTACACATATCCTGTTGAAGATCTGCAACACCGCTACTCCCATCTCCGTCACCTTCAGTTGCCCGTAATCAATAATGCTTCTCCACAGGTCCTCATTGGATCTGATCAGGCGGATCTCATCGTGGCAAGACATCCAATCAAGTCTGGCACACGTGGAGCTCCAGTTGCCATCAACACTAAGCTGGGTTGGACCCTCCAGGGACCTGCTGGAAACCAGAAGCAGATGAAAGAACAGAAGGTTTACAAAACTTCTCTGTTTCCACAAACTACCGACATCATGCAGCACGTGGAGAGGTTGTGGCAGGCTGATGTGCTACCGTACCTGAATGACAAGCAAGCTACCCGCTCTAAGCATGATCAGCAGGCAGTCCAGATGCTTGAGACCTCAACTCAACGCGTTGAAGTCAACGGGATACGGCGCTACGCCACACCGCTCCTGAGGCAAAGGGACGAGACGAAATTCCATGCCCCGAAAGAGGCAGTGCTACCGACTCTGAAGGGGACCGAGAAGAGACTCGACAAATACCCACAGCTTGCTCAGAAACACAACGAGCTAATCGCCAGGTTGGTCGATGCGGGTCACGTGAGGATCTTGCCAAAGGATGAAGCAGACAAGTCCGAAGAATCCTGGTTCATCCCACACCATACCGTATACCACAACGGAAAGTATCGACTAGTATTCAACTGCTCCTTCCGGTACAACAACCAGATCCTTAATGAGCACCTTCTGCCAGGGCCAACACTTGGTGCATCACTCATAGGTGTACTACTCCGCTTCAGACAACACGCAGTAGCAATCTCAGGAGACATCAAGGCGATGTTTCATCAAGTACGCCTCCTACCAGAAGACCGATGCCTCTTCCGATTCCTGTGGCGCAACCTACAAGTCGACAAAGAGCCAGACATCTACGAATGGCAGGTGCTTCCCTTTGGCTCGACTTGTAGTCCCTGCTGTGCTACCTATGCTCTGAGAAAGCACGCCTTTGACCATGAGAAGGACTATCCAGAAGTTGCAAAGGCAGTCGACAAGTCCTTCTACGTTGACAACTGCTTGCAGAGTCTACCAGTCGAAACAGATGCCAAAGCCCTTGTCCAGAAGATGCGAAACCTGCTTGCTGACGGTGGGTTTGAAATACGACAGTGGGCCAGCAACGTTCCTGCTGTAGTAGAAGATCTCCCACCAGATGCCCGTTCTGATGGCTGTGAGCTGTGGTTAACCTTCGGGGAGACAAATTCCACTGAAGGCACACTCGGAATGTTGTGGGAATGCAGTTCAGATGCCCTGCTGTACCGCCACAGACCCATCAGCTATGACTGCCTCAACATGAGGAATATGTATAAGATCCTCGCGAGCCAGTACGACCCTATAGGGTACCTAACCCCATTTACAGCCCGAGCGAGAGTCATTGTCCAAGACCTGTGGAAGACGAAGCGCAACTGGGATGATCCACTTGAGCCGGGTGATATCAGAGACCAGTGGCAAGCCTGGGAGAGTGAACTTCCCCACCTGACTGGAGTGAAGCTTAACAGATGCTACACACCACCAAATGTCAAGACAGAGGCTGCCCATCGCCAACTTCACATTTTCTGTGATGCATCGGAGAGAGTTTACGGAGCTGTGGCTTACATCCGAACAGAAGATGAAGATCACAACGTCCATGTTAGCTTCATCATGGCCAGGTCCCGTGTTGCCCCCAAACGGCAACTCTCAATGCCTCGTCTAGAGCTCTCTGCAGCCTTAGCCGGTGCCCAATTAGCTGATCTTGTCCAGAAAGAGTTGACTCTTCCTCTTGATGAAGTCATCCTGTGGAGTGACTCGACTACTGTGCTCACCTGGCTGCAATCAGAATCCTGCCGGTATAAAGTGTTCGTTGGCACCCGTGTCGCAGAAATACAGACCCTGACCGATGTTGACAAGTGGCGGTATGTCGACACCAAGAACAACCCCGCAGATGACCTTACGAGAGGCAAAACCCTGGTTGACCTCAGCCAAGCCAACAGGTGGAGAGATGGTCCTTCTTTCCTCTGGTTGTCTCCTGACACATGGCCAGCTCACCCGTCTACACAGACAGAAGACCCATCTGAGTTCAAGAAGTCAACCTTCTGCGGTGCTGTGGTCGTCATTCAGCCCAATTTACCTGATCCATCCGAACATGACACCTGGAGTGACCTTGTTGCAGCTACCATGCAGCATCTTCATGGGGCGGCCGAGGATGCTGATCCTACCAAGTTGGTTGAACAACGGGTAGAAGCCGAGATGTTTCTTTATCAGCGTGCTCAACAAGATTCCTTCCCAGAGGAGATTGCTTGCATCCAAGCAGGCAAAGAGCTCCCCCGTGGTAGCAGACTCCTGCAGCTTGCTCCAGAGTATGACGAATCTTGCGGCCTCATCCGAGTGGGAGGACGTCTTCGTCGTACCCAAGATCTACCCAAAGACACCAAGCATCCCATCGTGATGAATCCAGCTCATCCCATAACAAAGCTTATCATCCGTGACTACGATGAGAAGTTGCTCCACTACGGACCTGAGCGCATCCTGGCAGAGATCCGACGTAAGTTTTGGATACTACGCGGAAGAGAAGCAATCCGAAAGCATCAACGCCAGTGCTTCGAATGCCAGAAGTGGAGAGCTAGCCCTCAAGTTCCGAAGATGGGAGATTTGCCTCCAGCACGCCTCCGCCTCTTCAAGCCTCCCTTCTACTCAACAGGGGTAGACTGTTTCGGTCCAATGACGTGCAAGATTGGGAGAAGGAGCGAGAAGCGTTGGGGGATCATATTTAAATGTATGACCACCAGGGCCATTCACCTTGACCTACTAGACAGCCTCGATACTGACGCGTTCTTGATGGCCTTTAGACGGTTCATCTCCAGAAGAGGGAAACCATTCGAGATCCTGTGCGACTGTGGCACTAATTTCAAAGGAGGTGATAATGAGCTACGAGACGCCTTTGCTGCCATGGATCCCATCTTACAGCAGGAGCTTGCCAAGCACCAGGTTAAGTTTGTGTTTAACCCTCCGAAGGCTCCACACTTTGGAGGAACCTGGGAACGGGAGATCAAGTCCGTGAAAGATGGCCTGAGAGTTGCCCTGAATGAGCAGTCCGTCCCTGAGTCAGTACTTCGCACCGTGCTCATTGAAGTTGAGGGAATCTTAAATTCCAAGCCTCTTGGGTATGTCTCATCTAATGTTGCAGATCCCGATCCAGTCACTCCAAACCTTCTGCTGATGGGGCGGCATGATGCGACTCTCCCTCAGGTTGTCTATCCTGCAAGGGATCTACTTGGCAGACGACGCTGGAAGCATAGTCAGGTCCTCACTGATCACTTTTGGTCCGGGTTCGTCAAATCCTACTTGCCGACTCTCCAGGAGCGCCAGAAGTGGCATACCGACCGTCCGAACCTGACCACCAATGATGTCGTTATGATTGTCGACCCAGCACTCAGCAGAGCTCAGTGGCCCATCGGAAGAGTTGCAGAGACCTTTCCGGGTTCCGACGGTCGTGTCCGCACTGCCAGCGTGAGCGTTCGAGGTAAAACCTACACTCGCCCAGTGGCACGACTGATTAGGCTTCCGGAGGTCAGTGACGACAACCTACCCGATGGTGAACCCGACAACACCTAAACTGTTAACTTGTATCAATACTCTTGTGATTCTTAGGGACACTTTCAGATTTAGTAAATTTTATGCTCAAATTTAGGGGCGGCTGTACGAAAGTGTCTAAGCGTTAAATTGGTATAGCGCCCTCTCGTGATTATGAATCTAGAAAATTCCAAAGTGATTCCAATTTTAGTCACATTTGTCCTGAAATCATTCCGATAAACCTCGCAATTATTCCTTCAATCAAACGTAAAGTCCCAGGTTAACCCAAATTTTCCTAATCATCTGTATGCCGTCCATCAGCGGCTGTGCGTAGAAGCTAACAGTGAGTAGATTTATAGATGATTTTAAGGGATATTTTGTGGGGGGTTTTGTAATGGATAAATAACGTGGGTTTCATCACATGTTGTTTTATGGGTACATGTACGTACATTTTATTGATCTTTTTACTAAGGATTATGCCCTTATATTTAATCATTATTGCTGGTTAATTTAGTGTAATTTGGGGCTTATAATAGCTTATCTAATCCCTCAGTTTGTTAGATAATTTAGTTGATACTTGGGGAAATTATTACATGAATCTTAGTCCATTTCCATGTGTTTTTCATGTCACCTCATAAATGTAGGTTCCAATATTTATTATTGTATTAATTTGGTTTTCTTGTAGAACCACGGCCTACCACACGGCTTACACAACCTCCATTGCAGTTCACGGCTCCCATTCCACGGCTTAAAGTTTACATCAGTGAATTAACCTAATCAGCTCAGCTACTATCTTCATCATTGTAATGTGAGAACATTAATTAAAGGAGAGCAAATCAACCAATCATAGACTCGTCACCAGTCTCCTGTCCTGTCCTTTCTTTCACTCGCATATGCAGCTTTCACCATAGACTGCATACTGGAGAAAGCACAACCATCCGTCAAGCTTCATGTCATCTATGATATTGCCTGTACGCTCACTGCCCACTTTAAGGTGTGTTTTTAACTATACTTTAAACTAATTGTCTGATTTGTTTTATTTTTACTGTTGTCTGCTCGTTAGGTTTGTGAAAAATTGTAATCAGGCATGCATGTTTTCCTCGTATCTACTGATTTACTTGGGTTTTTTTTGCATCTCGTGAGTGCCTTTTTAAATTGAAAAATACTTTATAAAGTCTTATGTGGTTTGGAAATTCCTAATTTTTTCCGAATTCCCAGTTTCATGCCTGGGTAATGAACAATGTGCATCATGTTACAGGTAACAAACCATTTCATTTCCCACGTGTGTGTACACTAAAAGTTTTTATGTAACTCCCTTGATTTGTCACAAAGTTTATTTGCTTGAGTTTGTCTTTGCTTTTGTAGAAAAAAAAGGACAAGAAGCTTGAGCTGGATATGGCACTCCCTGTGTTCCATGCCTATGGGCACAAAATGGCTTGCCAGGTATGAATCCCAATGATGATTTAGTCATTGTTTGCAACAGTGATGCTCAACAGCATAGTAATCGGGGAAAAAAATATGTTATACTCCTTGATTAGTGCATGGTAACTTTTTGTTGCAATTAAAATTGATTGTGAAATGTTGTCATATTTTTTCCAAGTACATGTACTATTATCACCATTATAGTTAGATGTGTTCGTGATTTAAGATCAGTAGTTGATTAATTAACAGTAGTTAATTTGTTGTTCAAGTTTGTTCTTTGAAGAGCTAATAATTTGATGTATTTTATTCTACAATCATGTAGATAACAAGTTATGGTTTTGATATTTTTCATCATTCCATCAATCTCCCTACAGGTGGCATACAGCACCAGATGGCGCTGCGGTTACGGGCTGACAGATGGGGAGGTGATGGAGAGGCTCTGGTCCTACTTAAGGCGCTTCTCATCTATAACCAAGGAGATGACACCAGCCCATAGAGAAGACCTTCTTACAGATGCTCTTCTGCATTACAGCCGTCGGAAAAGAGCTGACATTGGTATGAGAACAGTTTTGGATCAACTGCATCATCCAAAATTACCAATATCTTCACCTTTAAAGTTTTGATCATATAGCTTGAATCAATACGTGGAGTAGGGTTTCTAATTTTTTTAACATATAGTTGTTTTGCACATACATGATTTTCAATTTCGATGCCTGGCAGCTGTTTGAATAGGTCAATGGTTTGCAAAAAAAAATATTCATGCCAACTACTGATATTTTTCACATCTCTCACAATGGTTTGTGTTGTATTGATGATGAGATTCGTGTTAACCCTGTCGGTTCATTCAAAATGCACACAGAGGCTTTACATAATTCTATGGAATCAGGGAATGCATTGCCTATTTGAAGGGAAAATACAACATAATTTTCAGAAATTGATGGATTTGGGAGATTAATATTTTACAGCAAATATTGTTATACTGACTTGCTTGAAGTTTTGTGTTCGTAGATTCTGGGAAAACCAAGAAAAAAAAGTTACGTTCTTAAAAAAAATTACGTTCTTGTAGTCTGGTTCCCTGAACTTGAATTGAAATGAAGCAATTTACAGATGCCAAGGAATTGTAAGGTCAGGGAACCAGTGTAGAAGGCTTGTACCTATTCAAAGATGTGAAATTGATTGCAAACAAAATTCAAACTAACTAAATATGGTAAATTGGGGGCAGTATTTGAAAAAAAGGCGCCGGTCGGCAGATCAGTGTTGGAAATTGATCCAAAAATACAACTTTTCTTGAAAATGTCAACTTTTCTTGAAAATGTCAGGACTGTCAGTCCAGTAAGGTATTCCATAATGATCTGGTATTTTTGTTTTTTGATGTTTGCAAATGTTGTATATTCCCTTTAATGTTCAAGTAAAAGGAAATGTGCTATCGCTGTCATGCATATTAGATGTTTGAAAAAATCAGAAAGGTGCTTATGGAAAATAGCGTGGGATTAGACATCGTCCGATAAATTTGACAATCAAGGAGAATTGTTTGCAACAACTTTTTACTGAACTTGAGAATATCAGCAATTACTTGTTTCTTTTTTTGTTTTTATATACATTTAGGCAGCAGCCTTGTACTTTTGATGGACAGAGCAGTTAGAGTTAAAGAGGATTCTAGCAAAGCACTTGAGGAAATATGTAGTGACTGCGCAGGTAATCTATGTCTATGAAACTTACACTTGACACAATAAAATTAAAAAGAGTGTGAAGATATATAATTGACATGAATTACATTGCAAATGACCACTTATCAACAAACAAAACTAAAATGTTGATTGGTCAATTTCCTTTCACATTATATAGATAAATACATATAATTATGTGATACACATAGTCTCCAGTTTGATTTGTGTTTAATCTGGTACTTAAGAAATGGGTTCTGAAGAATATCATTTTTAGCAATGCATTGATACATGCAAATGCCTTGCTTTAGTTACCCCATAACATGCCTTCTGAAGTTGTTTGGTTGAATTAGCAGAATTGTTCAATTTCCTGAAATAAAGATCATACATCGTATTCTACTTTTCCAGTGTCACTTAAAGATATCAAGGATTGGAGGGAAGCAGAAAAGTGTCAAGTCGATGTCTCAAAGTCATCCACAAAAGGTATCAATCTATGTCATCACCATATTCATAGATTTCTCTGGTGGATTAATATTCTATTTTTAACCCCCAAAACAGAAACATGTAGATGTATGTACATCGCCATCATTAACAGAGTTTAAGGGCCATCAAAGTTACCCATCAGGTATACTAAATTTAAAATAACATGGATGTTGGCTTCCTCACTAAAAGTATGTTTTTGTGTAGTCTGGACTCTATTTGTTCTTTGTCTTGTGCAGGTCAAGTCCCATGGGAGGAAAAGTATGTGCAGAAACTGCTGCATTATGAACAGAGAAAGTAAGTGTTGTATTGTATGTACATCTTCAAGTGATGTACTTTGTACATGCTTGGGACTGCTATAATAGTAGTACTATAAATTAGAAAGTAAATGTCTTTAGTGTCTGTAGTATTCGAATCATCACTCTCATACTTGAAAGTAGCTTGGATGTTCAGAAGTTTTGTCAAGAAGTTAAACAGCAGATAAATCATCATGTGGTGATCAATAGAGTAATTATCAAGCTACACTACTGCCGTGTAACATGAAGTGGTTCTTGCATGTATGGCGGGTGTAGAATTTTGAAAAGAAATGAGATCCCCAAGTTGCAAGTAGCAAAGACTTTGTGTTTGAATGTTACTTGTTATTTCTCTATTTGTGTGGACCTTTATACATGTAATTATTGGTATTGTGGCGGAATCTCCCGAGGTCAATTGAAACCAGAGGTCAGGGAAGGCAATCACCGACTGAGGTGAAAGTTCCCCTAACCTCAAACTATGTTTTCTGCCTCGAACCTAGGGAAGTTTTCGAGCAGCCTCTAGGCCCAGGGATGCAAGCTCGTTTTGGTGGAAATATACCGCCCAGTTGGATACTGATTACCAGGCCCTGTTACTCTAGTACAGAACAGAACAAACAGACGAAGAAACTGCAGAAATATTGGACACTGGGATACACAATTCTCTTTGTGGAAAGGAAATGATTGGTTTATTTAATCACGGACAATTCTGACTTGATTGGGAACTCTTTGATTTATAAGGTTATTATCGTTGGATTGTTATGATTGTATAAGTTTGAGCGCCTTAGCTGATCAGTATGCGACAAAACCCGTGTGACAATAAACTTGACCGAGTGCAGTTATTGACTACCTGTGACTATTCCTCCCAGGCCTCTATGTCAACCTCTGGGTCGACCCTCTATGTTATCGCACGTCTCTGTGAACCCACGACAACAATCCTTATGCCTGTACTTAGTCACCCTACTCTGTAAGTCAAACACTCAACTGCAACAATGGTACAAAAATGCACTGAATTACACGATAAAGCAATTCGGTCCTACCAGGCTAACTGGGTCACACCACGGGGCTCTGCGCTCCGTACAATCGCTCAACCACGGTACGAGAAGTCAGGCCGAAACAGCGTCAACACCGGTACACTGCACCACACACGGCCTCGCCAAAGCAAACGCTAGCTTCGTCACGGACAATGGCAATTTCACTTGTACACTACTACTGAACCCGCTCCATACACAGAACTGAGGAACAACTTACGCAACTCACGCAACTGAACTACGCAACTGAACTGAACTGATTCACGCCCGGCCGACCATGCGCTCAAGTACCACGGCAAGGGTAGCGGGGCCACGCCCAATCACGCCGTGATTGGCCGCCAACCCTTCACCTCTGCCCGGTAACACCAATCACGCATACGCGGATACAGGAAACACAGATTGCAAGTGCGGTCACGGCCTGCCTCGCCCCGCCCAGCAACAGCGAGCGCGCTCCGATTGGCGGCCACTCCCGCCAAAACCACGAGACATTGTCCGCTGACACGACCTGACTTCCTTGCCAAGAAATTACAAGTAAACACTACCAAATAAGGGGAATTAGACTGGTGTCGGCCCACCCCATCACGCCACACAGGCCCGAGCAGAGCTTGGACTGTCCCAGTCCAAACCAGCTCGAACCCAGTCACGAGATGGGTGACCGGCACCAGTCTAGCTAATTAAATATGCACAAGCTTTTTAAACTTCACGTAAAATTCACTCTTATGTTCTCGTTATAGAAAACTAAACTTATGATTTCTCTTTATACAAAACTAAACGTATGTGTTCCTTTATACAAAACTAAACTTATGTGTTTCTTTGGCACAGAATGAAGCTTATGTTTTCCTTTATACAGCATTAATCTTATGTTTTCCTTTACACAAAACTAATGTTATGTTTTTCTTTACACAAAACTAAGTCTTTGTTTTTCTTTATACAAAACTTAGCTTATACATGGTAAAGTTTTCCTTACAATGAATTTGAACCACACAATTTATTTAGAAATCATGAATCCTCGGCAAAGATAAAAGCACTTTTCCTGATTGTTTTTCTTTTTATACAAGGAAATGTTTTGTATCAACAGATTACAATTTATGCAGATAATTTTAGGGATAAGACAGATGGAAAATCACACTTAAACTCGAATAGTATCCAAAATTAACTGGGAATCATTTTAACAAATGGACGGATTTCTTTTCAAACAAGATGAAGGCAATAATCACTGATTTTAAAACTTTAAAGATAAAATAACTTCTCTTTTACACACTAAATAGCACCGACAAAACTTCTTTTAACTGTTAAAACTAAAAACAACTACTAACACTAGATAAACTTTAACTGGCCCTAAGGACTTGCTAGTTGGGTCCCGTCTTCCTGAGGATCATCCAGTGCAGCGTCCAGCTCTGTCTCTCGCAGATGCTCGATGACCTCGTCGTTTCTCTTAACGACCCTGTTGCGGTAGATCACTTCGGTGGTCGTCCTTACTCGGATTGTGACGAGTCTCCTCATCTTCAACGGGGGTGAGTCACGACCACTTCGGGAGGGGGAGGGGGTCATCTCTTCTAGGGGTGGCATAGATGAGTGTGTGGAGGTCGGAGAGGGGGGTGCTGGCGGTTGCATGGCCAACATGCCTCGAGGTTTCCCTCCGAGAGGTGGGGCTATTATGACTGGAGCTGAAGTTTCCTGTGGCTCTGGTATTGCCAACAAGGCAGAAATGGGGCAGGGGGACAGTGACAGCACCGCCACTTCCTCTTCTGTTATCTGCGCTCGGTCCTCTTCGGACCCTTCTCCGCCTCTGGCTTCAACTCTGAGAAGTTGGAGATCTTCAGCTGGCCTTTCCAGCTGAGGCTTTATGGCTGCCGCCTCGTCCCGGTGCTCACCGTGGAATTTCTCGTAGTGCCTCTGGAGCGTGTGCTTGGCTGTAGCTCTGTATCTACACCGTAGGCAATGGAGGTACTCAATCGGCCCATGTGCCCCTCTGATGTGGTCCCATAGGGAGTCTCCCTGTGAGAACACCTCCCTACACTCTCGGCACTTGAATTCCTTGGCCTTTCTCTTTTTGCTTGACATCATGGCTCTGTAACCAAGAACAAAAACAAAAACAAAACTGTTACTACCACATCTACATCTTTATCAAAGTCTGCCACTCTATCGGTATCTTACCGGCAGGCGATGCTCTCTCCTCGGGTTCCTCCGAGACATACTGGTCCTCTCTGGCACTCTGATGGGGTCAACCTCTATCTGAACATCCCCATTTTCTACCGGAGCTTCTATTTCCGGTTCTTCTTGCTCTATTTGCTCTGTTATCTCTGTTTTCTCTGTTTCCTCAACATGAGGAGTCTCTTCTGTCATTTCGACTCGAGGGTTTTCTCCTGTTCTATCAATCTGAGGAGCTTCTTCACATGCTTTTGGAGAGTGACTCCAGGGTACCAGTTTCTCACCCTGGTATGGCTTCAGTCTGTCAGAATGCACCACTTTCATTTTTCCCCCTTTCCGTATCTGTATTCGGAAGGTCACATCTGACAATCTCCTAACTATCAGCCACGGTCCCTCCCATCTCAACTGCAATTTGGGGGACAACTGTTTCTTCTTAGCCGGGTTGTGTAGCCAGGCAAACTCTCCTTCTTTCAACCCTTTATGGGTGGCTCTTCTGTCATAGTTTCTCTTCTGTCTTTGGGAGTTTTTCCCTAGACAGTCCCTAGCCCTCTGGTGTGCACTCTGCAAATTTCTTCGCAACTCTTCTGCAAAGTCTGTCCGAGTGTCAAACCCTGTCTCTGGACTACCGGTGACCAGGTCAACTGGTATACTGACTTCTCGCCCCAACATCATTATATTGGGGGACTCCCCTGTGGAGTCTTGTGGGGTGCATCTATACGCAAAGGTTGCATAAGGGAGGAATCTATCCCAGTCTCTATGCCTCTTCTGTGGGTCAATCAGCACAGCCACCATGTTTACTAGTGTCTTGTTAAACCGTTCGACCATACCATCCGATTTAGGATTGTATGCTGTCGTTCTTGTCTTTGCGATTCCTAAGACCTTGCACATTTCTGTGAAGACTTCTGACTCAAAATTGGTGCCCTGATCAGAATGGAGTTCTTGTGGTACTCCAAATCTACACACGAACTCTTGCACCAGTTTGAGTGCTACTGTACCCGCCGTTGCGTCAGGCAATGGATAGGCCTCCATCCATTTTGTACAGTAATCACCCACTACGAGAATCCACTGGTTCCCACTCTCTGTTTTGGGCAGTGGCCCGAGCAAATCTATGGCCACTCTCTCTACAGGCACTCCCACTCTATATTGTTGCAAGGGTGCAATCCCTTTCTTCGCAGGGGACTTTCTTCTTGCACAGAGGTCACAACCCCTTATGAAGGAGCGAACATCTGCGGACATACCTGGCCAAAAATATCTTCTCTTTACTTTGGCAAGGGTTTTCTTTATGCCCAAATGACCACTAAGCAGTCCACCGTGCACCTCCCTCAGGGTTTCTTTCCTCAAACTCTGTGGCAACACTAGTAACCATATCACGACTCTACCGTCATCAGACTCCCACCTTTTATGCAACACCTTCTCTCTCACACTTAACTGGTCCCAGTAGGACCAATACGTCTTATGGGCCGCCGTCAAGTGGGAAATCTCTACCCACTCCGGACGATCTTTGCTCTCTTCCTTGGCCTCTAAGGCCCAACGTATCGTCTCATCTTCTAACTGGGCTTTCCTTACAGCCTCTAGTGGGACACTTGGTTTGGCCTCTATGCCTCTAACCAATGTCTTGTCCTCTTGTGACGTCACTTCCTCTCGACCACATTGTCTACAGGGTTGCCTAGACAACCCGTCCGCGTTGCCGTGCTTCTTTCCAGCTCTATGCTGTACTTCTATGTCATACTCTGAAATCACCTCAAGCCATCTCGCCATCTGTCCTTCCGGATTCTTAAAATTAAGGATCCATCTCAACGCACTATGGTCGGTTCTGACAGTGACTTTCCTACCGTACAAGAACTGTTTGAAGTTCTTTAAGTACACCACTACTGCCAATAACTCCCTGCGTGTGACGCAGTAGTTTCGCTCTGGTCTGGTTAACTTACGGCTGGCATACGCCAACACTTTCTCTTCTCCCTCTTGTATTTGGGACAACACCGCTCCGATACCGTCGCCACTTGCGTCAGTATCGAGGATGAAGTCTCCCTCTGGAATGGGGTAGGACAAAATGGGGGCTCTTTGAAGTCTACTCTTGAGGTCATCAAACGCACTTTGGCATGATTCGCTCCACTCAAACTCCCTTGACTTCTCTGTCAAGGCATGCAAAGGACTGGCTATCTCTGCAAAACCTTGAATGAACTTTCTGTAATAGGATGCAAGGCCAAGAAAGCTCCTTACATCCTTCACGCTCTTGGGAACAGGCCACTTGGCTACCGCCTCAACTTTCTTTGGATCCGTGGCCACGCCTTCGGATGACACTATGTGCCCTAAATAGGCCACTGACTCTTCAAACAAATGGCATTTGCTTGGCTTTAACTTCAGTCCTGCATTCCTCAATCTATTGAACACAAGCCTGAGCCTATCTATCATCTCTGTGACTGTTCTACCATAGACAATAATGTCATCCAGGTAGATCAACAGGATTTCCCATTGGAGTCCTGCCATCACCTTCTCCATTAGTCTTTCAAATGTAGCCGGGGCATTACAGAGCCCAAATGGCATACATTTCCATCTGTACAAACCATTTCTAACAACAAATGATGACTTCTGGCTGGCGTCGTCATCCAAGGCGACCTGCCAATATCCAGAGGCCAAATCAAGTGTTGAAAACCACTTGGCACCTCCTAACGCATCGAGAGTCTCGTCAATGCGAGGTACCGGATACGCGTCTTTGATGGTTACCGCGTTTAACTTTCTGTAGTCGATACAGAAACGCTTGGTACCATCTTTCTTGTTTACCAACACTACATTTGCTGCCCACGGACTATCCGAGGGTTCTATCACACCTCTTTTCTCCAGGTCAATGACCTGTCTCTGTATCTCTCTCTGGACACAGTCGGGGTGTCGTCTCGGTCTCTCTTTTATTGGTCTCGCTTCTCCAGTATCGATGTGATGCCTCACGGCATCAGTTGCACCAATATCCTGCTCACTGCTGGAGAAAACATCCTGAAACTCTATCAAGCACTCCTTAACCTGACCATGATAGTTGATCTCTACATGGTTTCTACTCCTTGCATACAAGTCTTGCAAATATGGGGGCAAGCCCTCCTTTGCCTCTTCAGACTCATGTGCCTCACCTCTTATTGTCTCAGGGTCCACGGTGGAAATTAATCCCACAGTGGTCCCTTTTCGCGCCACTCTTTTCTCTTTTCCTGGGTTGAACAGCCGCAACGGAACAATTTGGTTCCCTGACTCCACTAGTGACCTGGCTAACACCAAGCCTTTCTGGGCTAAATCTCCGCCCCCCTCTAGCGGTTCCACTATGGCTGGGCCAGCCCACTCTTTTCCTCTGTGAGCAATAGTGCCAGGCACTACTGCCTCAGAACCAGATGGAATCACGGTTGCTTCAGCAATTACCACTCTCCCAACAAATGGCTCTCCAGCACTACTAGTGCATTTAATTCTCTCGCCATTTATTCTCCACTCTTTGGTGTGGAAATCCAAGTTACCCCCTGTGGGCAACAAGAAATCCATCCCCAGAATTCCGGGATACTTCATCTCTGTAAAAATCGCCCTGACTGGGTGCGTTGTTCGTCCAACTTGAACTTCGACCCAGGCGACTCCTAACACCGACAGGGAACTTCCATCCACCTGTTTCACTTTCACATTTTCTGACTCTAAGACTGGTCTCTGTTCCTTGGGTATCTCATAATACACTGTACTACTAATTAACGTATCTGTGGCACCAGTGTCAACCAAAAATTGGCACTTTGTTTTTCTCACTACACCCTCTACAAACAAACCAAAGCGGGCATCACTCTTTGGGTTCGGTAACGTAATTACCTTTCCCTCCTCATACTTTCGCCGCTTCTCTCCTATGGCCCCCTTGCAATCTCTCCATCGTCTCTTTGCCCCTCTAGCACTTCCGAGGTGCCTACGGGCCCCTCGAGCAGCTGGCTCGACTTTTCCTGCCCCAGGCTCTCCCCCTGAGGGTCTGTTACAGTCTCTGGCAATGTGGCCGTGCTCTCCGCAATTGAAACACTTCCAGCCATCACGCTTTGGACTACTCTTCTTTGGTTTCTTGCACTCTCGCGCAAAGTGACCTCGCTCCCCACAATTGAAGCATTTCCTAACACTTTGCTCACTCTTTTGTGACTTCTGGTCAGCAGGTTTCCCCACTAGGTCACTCTTTTCCTGGATTTGTTTCGTTAACTCTGTTAACAGTCCAGCCAAACTTTTCATTCCATTCTCCAATTCGTGGATCCTCTGTTCCACCCCGGTATCTAACACTCTAGCCAACCTCGGAGGCTTTCCATCGAGCATTCTCTGTTGCTCGACTTTTTCGAAATTCTCTGTTTCTATTGCAGCTCGAATGGCCTCATCTAAATTTTCAGGACGAGCCCTGTTTATGCCCTCCCGAGTTGACCTACTTTCGACCGCATCTAGAAAATGGTTCTTAGCCAACCGGTCACGTGACTCTTCCTGTATGTCAGGGTACGCTTTAACCGTCAACTCTTGTATGGCTTGGCCTAACTCTTGCAATGACTCTTTTGGGCCTTGTCGGCGATGCCTCAACTCGACAAGGTAATTTTCACTCTGGCGGCCTGAGCCAAATCTCTGTTCTAACAACTTCAACAGCCCACTGTAGGACTGTGTCTTTTCAGTGGGAACGTCACCCAACAATCTTAGGGCATTGCCTTGCAAACTAGCCACCAAATATTTAGCCGCTTGCTCTTCGCTCCACTGATTCACCAACCGGCAAGACTCGAAGTGCCTGAAATACTCTTTCCATAGCACCTTGCCATTGTATCTATCAGGAGTGATATTTGGCCGTCTACTAATTGGCCGCTCGACACTCCTCTCTTTCTCTGCCACTACTTTGGGCTCACTTGTCGGCGTTAAGGGCCCTGCTGAGGTCTTTAAACTACCTGCCAAACTGTTGGCACCTGTGCCCACTGAACTCGGGGCGAAACTCAGCAAATCTCTATTTACTTTTTCAGGAGAAACTGTTTCTCCCCTACTCGGGTTCTCTACAGTGCTATCTGTGCTCAACAGAAAGGACTGGAGCTCCTTTATTGCACTGCTCCCCGTTAAAATCTCTGGTCGGGTACTTCCTACACCACTACTCCTAAGGGGTGTACTTTCCCCAAACTTCACTCTTTTTCCCATCCTCGGTCCAAGTTCAACTTCAGGCGACCGTGCGGTCACCGAGGGACTCGCCCCTCCCTGGGAAAAATAACCAGAACTCTCTCTTGGCATCTGGAACTCGATTTCCGAATCGATCCGCACTAGCCCCTGTTCTTGGCTCTTTTTGTCTATACTTCCCACCGGGGAAGGTTCCTCATAATTGGCTCTCATGGCTTCTAATTTCTTAGCCATCAACTCTTTCTCCCATTGCAAAAATTGAGCATCTAATCTCAGCTTCTGCAGTTCACTCTCAATACTCGAAGTATTCTCTTGACTCATGTTTGTCTCTTTCTATGATTACTCTTCAACCACAGAAATCACTGTACTCAAAATCCTGCTTGATTTCTAGAACAAGACACAATTTGTTTCTACCGGCCAACTCTTTAATCAGCACCAACTATCCCACTTCTGACACCATTTGTGGCGGAATCTCCCGAGGTCAATTGAAACCAGAGGTCAGGGAAGGCAATCACCGACTGAGGTGAAAGTTCCCCTAACCTCAAACTATGTTTTCTGCCTCGAACCTAGGGAAGTTTTCGAGCAGCCTCTAGGCCCAGGGATGCAAGCTCGTTTTGGTGGAAATATACCGCCCAGTTGGATACTGATTACCAGGCCCTGTTACTCTAGTACAGAACAGAACAAACAGACGAAGAAACTGCAGAAATATTGGACACTGGGATACACAATTCTCTTTGTGGAAAGGAAATGATTGGTTTATTTAATCACGGACAATTCTGACTTGATTGGGAACTCTTTGATTTATAAGGTTATTATCGTTGGATTGTTATGATTGTATAAGTTTGAGCGCCTTAGCTGATCAGTATGCGACAAAACCCGTGTGACAATAAACTTGACCGAGTGCAGTTATTGACTACCTGTGACTATTCCTCCCAGGCCTCTATGTCAACCTCTGGGTCGACCCTCTATGTTATCGCACGTCTCTGTGAACCCACGACAACAATCCTTATGCCTGTACTTAGTCACCCTACTCTGTAAGTCAAACACTCAACTGCAACAATGGTACAAAAATGCACTGAATTACACGATAAAGCAATTCGGTCCTACCAGGCTAACTGGGTCACACCACGGGGCTCTGCGCTCCGTACAATCGCTCAACCACGGTACGAGAAGTCAGGCCGAAACAGCGTCAACACCGGTACACTGCACCACACACGGCCTCGCCAAAGCAAACGCTAGCTTCGTCACGGACAATGGCAATTTCACTTGTACACTACTACTGAACCCGCTCCATACACAGAACTGAGGAACAACTTACGCAACTCACGCAACTGAACTACGCAACTGAACTGAACTGATTCACGCCCGGCCGACCATGCGCTCAAGTACCACGGCAAGGGTAGCGGGGCCACGCCCAATCACGCCGTGATTGGCCGCCAACCCTTCACCTCTGCCCGGTAACACCAATCACGCATACGCGGATACAGGAAACACAGATTGCAAGTGCGGTCACGGCCTGCCTCGCCCCGCCCAGCAACAGCGAGCGCGCTCCGATTGGCGGCCACTCCCGCCAAAACCACGAGACATTGTCCGCTGACACGACCTGACTTCCTTGCCAAGAAATTACAAGTAAACACTACCAAATAAGGGGAATTAGACTGGTGTCGGCCCACCCCATCACGCCACAGTATCCTTCGTTCAGCAGTTCATTTTTCTTTTATTGTGCATTTACAAGTTCCGTATTCTTCTCATTTGCACCTATTATATCAAAATTGAAGTTGTGGTCGGCAGATCATGTTCATACATGCATTCATGCATATGCACGCCTACAACTTTTTGCTGCCTTTGGCAAGGTTGGAAATAATAACAAAAGAGCAACTTAACTTTTGGAATAAGTCAACGAAATTCATTCTAGTTAATTGTAGCATGTTCCTTTTTTATTTCGTTACATAGGGAACAACTGGCACTGTGTGATGATGACACCAGGGCTGGAATGCTTGCTGGCCAATGTCAAGAGTAGGTCTTAGTGTTCATTGCTTAATTTAGTTGAGAGGGTTTTTCAGTTTATGCTTACTTAGGTTATTGTATTAAAATGTTCATCCAGTATACATCGTTATCATGTCTTAGTATCACACTTGAATGATTCATGGAGGAAGGAACAAAAAAAGTCAGAACTCTAGTACTTGAAAGTGTTACCTGATCGTCACTGCCCATCTTACCTTACAATTGTTTTTCTCAGAGGAGCAGTGACAAACCTTACTTATTATGCAGCATATAGGGAGGTTGATGGTTACCAACTAAAATGGCAGCAGTGATCATCAAGTACAAAGGGTGCTTGCGGTCATGCAATGAATGGTCCCGGCTTGTGGGCACAGTGCTTTAGCCATGGGCATTCCTGAGGGACTGGAATGTTAATAGTCAAATGTTAATAGTGCATGAGTTCTGACTCCTCCATGATTGACTAGACTACAATTTGTATAAATGTACTTGTAGTTTAACCTGCAGTACACAGATGGAGTATTTGCTGTCTGGCAATACATGTTATCAAATCATACAAATTGATTTGAAGTTTGAGGTACCTTTTGGCCCAAGATGTTATTATGATAAATATAGATTTATTGAGAAATACCTGCTGGAATTTAATTCTTTGTTTTTATTTTGTGTGTTGGCATAGTACACAATAAGTGGAGGAAATGCAAACCACCTGTATTGGTGAAAATACATTGGCATGGAAAATCCCTTTAAATGCAGTCACCTTATTTTTTTGTTTGTTCTAGAAATGTTTATTGCACAACTCAGAATGGCATTTATATTACTCACACTTGTGATGGTAAATTACATCCTAATATTTGTCTTTTTGGGAAAAGTATAACACTATATAAATTTTGAGAAATCAATTGTCATTTTCAAACAAGGTTAGATCAGGATCTGAAGACCCTCGAGCAGAGGCATGGCATCCAGCGCTGGTGCAACGACAACCCTGCCTTCATAACCCACCTGGCAGTGATGAAGGGAAAGCAGCAGGTGGCACTCATCCAAAAGCTGTGGTCACATGCTGTTGAGTACACCTTTTTTTTGGACATGTCCAAAAAGTATTCAGGTATGGAACTCATAACATTGTTTACATATGAACGCAAAACATATCTAAAATTATAAGCCCTCATTCAAACATTCACAGACAGTTAAGAATTAAAATAATTGATTAGAGCAAGTGCATTAGACACTGTGACTCGTTAGACAGGCATGCACCTTTTCAGCTGATCAGCTGATTTCCTCTTTTTTGACCTCCCATGTGTGCCATTGAAAATACAAAAACACTTTACAAAGTCTGGGAAAAATTTGAATTTCCTCTTTTTTTGTGGTTTCCCAGTTGCATGCCTGGGTAGATAAACTCCAATTCTGCTTCATATTGTTACCCGATAATACCATACTAAATCATGTTGAGTCAAAGCATGACTGTAATCATATCCCTTTAAAGATCAATGTTGTTATTGATTTCGACCATACAGCTTATTTGATCGATCGCTTGACACAAACAGGGACCCAAGCTTAATTCTTTGATTAGAAAGGCTTTCATGAATTACTTTTCCAAATGTCATTGATTGCTGTACAGAGGGACAGTCTGTGGCCACCAGACTAAGTAAGCAGATACGGAAGTCTTCCAAAGCTTTGAGGAAACTGGTATCTGCTTACAACAGCTGTGACTTCACTACACCACCGTCGTCAACATCCCACAAAGATGTGATTGACTTGACTTCACAGCTGTACACAAACTTGACGGTGACAAAACAGGTAGAATGAGGTTTTAGTACTTTGTTTAGTTTGATTGTTTGCTGTTTGATTTACCTCGGTTTTGAATTTGTTAAGTGTTGTTTTGTGTTATTTTGATTCTTTCATTTTTATCCCCTGGCTTTTTAAACCAAAAGGGTGATATTGTGATCGTTTCTTCCTTCTGTGCGTTTGTATGCCTAGTGCGTGAGTATGTAAACACAGGCAATCACGGACTAGGGACAAAAGAGTAGGGACACAAATAAAGGGTCCACGATTGACCGTTAGTGCAAGATTGAAATTCGTGTACAAAACCAATGAGAGCTGTTGCTAAAAGTTACAGTACAGACAAAGGAATGAGGATAAGGGACAATGGGGGTCCGCGATTGCTGGTGTTTACAAATATGGGTGTGTCTGTATGTGTTATATTTTGGTTTTGTTTACTGTTTAGTGCTGTCATAAAATAAGTCTGTCTTCAAGCTCAACCAAACTTGGTGACAATAATAGTTGGGTGAAGGAGGGCTTCAGATGACCTGAGACATTTGAGTTCAGATTTCATCTAGGAGTTATACATGTGTATGAGGTCATTGGTTATGACGTTTTGGTTAGGTCAACTGAAAAGTGCTGTCATGTGAACTGTTGGACTTCAGTCTCAACCAACTGAAAAGTTAACTGAAAAGTGTGCATACTAACCAACTCTATAAATACTGCCTGTGCCAGTGTGCCTTGGTGATGAGCAAATTTCAGTTACAGTATTTCTGTCATTTTGAATAAACTTGGAAACTATGCAAGTATAATGATTGAGTTTTTGGGAGGTATTCTTGTCTCCTGCTACTAACAAAATTTTAATCTGCAGAAACCACTTTGTCCAGTACTTTCCTCTGGCCCTACTCTTTACACTTCAATGTGTTCTTTCAGATGGAAATTGGTCATGCATATTCTGCATATTACCAAATTCAGAGAGCTGACACATGTGTCATGTTAGTCGCTCTCAAACATGCACAGAGCCATGCATAATATATGGACATGTGTCCCAAAAATATTCATATCAATGCATCACTGATTCCCCTCTTCCATTTCTTTTTCCTTGGATTGAAAGGGTAGCACACCCATTCCCTCCTCAACACGGCGAAGAGCTGTCGATCTCATCAATTTGAGTGACCGGGCCAAGGAGGAGACTGCACTGGTTGAGAAGGAAATGGCTCGAGTTCTCCAATCAGTGTCAGACCGACACAACCAGTTGGTGGCACTCGTGAAAGATCTGCGCTCGGCTGAGGCTGATAGGGCTGAGGGCCTGCTGTTTTTAGTTGGGAATGCCATCCAAGAGCAAGAACAGCTGCACCTCAATCTGGAAAAGTGTTTTTCAAAATATATTCCCATATCATCTTGCACCCCATTTTTCAGGTCTACCATACTTTCAGCAATTTCTCCAGAACTTTCACCATCAGATGAGACTCCACTGTCTTCAGATTCTTCATCTGATGAAAGTGAGGATGAAGCTGTTAGTGATTGATTTCTAAACTGAGCTGATATACTGACAACTCATCCATTTGGTTGATTTTGTGATTTTGTTATGTTTGTGTTTTTTGGTTTTAAAGGTCACTTTTGGAAGTCTTTACGCCAACATTCCAAATTCTTGTCAAAATCAGTCATATTAACTAATACAGAATTTGACCTAGCTACGTTATGTTATTTACGTTGAAACTGCTTGATATAATATTCTTATTTTAATCTACTTATGCATCAAAATGATCAAACATTGATAGCAGACTGTGTCGCCAAGAAATATGTTTAATGCAAGCCCGCATTACAGAAAACAGAGCATTTTCTTATTGGTCAGTATGTCAGGGCCAAAGTATGTCTTCAACGATGCATGCTTTCTTTGAAAACACAATTACCTTCTATGCTGCAAGATATATATATGTATATATATAATGATGCCCCCTATTTTTGTACCTGTCCAGTATGACCTTTTTGTAAATAAGAACAAGTTTAATTCGCTGTCCATTGATCACAGTAATGGTATGTTTTGCTGAACATCAACATTAATCTTTATTGTGATACGTGGAATTTTGGGGGTTTTTTTACCGTGTATATGTCTAAAAGTATAATGGGAATAGGCCTAGTACATGAATGATTTGGATGAATATTTTGTTAACAGGTAGCGTATACACGTACAATGTCCTTACAAGTGCGACATGCAGAGCTTTGTTGAAAATATGGGGCTCCCTTTGGGTTTGATGATTTTTTGTCTCGTCCTCGATTTGTATTTTGAAGTACATGTATATACATGTATAAGTTAACCTTCCCTTTACTATGATTGTCTATTTTTTACGAAGAAATTAGATGTTAGCAAAGCTTGATCCAATCCTTCCAAAATCTGTGGCCGCATTGTGATAGGATTTATGTTTTCATGAAAAGAAATTTCACACAGAATATTCTCATATCAAATATGCAATGTTCTTATATCAAATATTCATTGAAAAAAATGAATAGGCCTTTTACATGAAACCATAAATACTAGCGCAATGCAGCCATACATTGTGGACGTTTTGGAAACACGGGTTATTTTGATTGAAATCATCAGTTGAACATTGTCTTTCCTATAAAGTAGACCTACAAGTACTTTCAGAAAGACTGCAAATGTGCAGTCTATTTTAATATTATTAAGTTCATTTTTATATAGACCAAGTATGTTTTGTTTCAATTGAATTAGGTGTATTCGTGCTGAACAGGAATCCTTCAATAAGCCAAGTCAACATTTCACTCATGCATGTGCAAACTCTCACAAACAATGCATTTTTGTTTGATAAATAAAGCATGTCCAAATGTTCCGTTGTTTAAGTTAATTCACTATAACAATTAAAACTATTTATTCTCAGATGTCAAATTCATCCCTCTGCTTATCTATATGTGATTCATTATATCCTGACTAGGTGTTACAATTAAATTTAATAATGAAACAGAAACAATTGTTCTTGAGAAATCTGTTCATGAACACGTGTGTTGCTGATGTATTGGGTACATGTACATTTTCACCTTGTATGTACAACATTTTAACAGACATTTGGGTCAATGTTCACATATTCATTTACTCAACGTGAATATGATAATGTTAAACGTTTACGGAGTATTTCTTTAGCAAGTTAGGCATATACCCGTGCGGCTATTTTATATACGAAATGTAAATAATAATTGACTTAAAATTCTTAAAGTGTCTTAACCTCTTATTTATGTCATAATTCAAGTGAACAATGCCTGGCCTTCATTTCTTATAATTGTACTGCCTTTAATGTTAACAGCTTACAAGTATCAAACAATAAGGAATTTGGATTGATAAGTTGTCATTGCTTCGGTATCAAGCTTGGTCTTCATATGAAAAAAAATGTCGGAATTTCTGAGATAGTTCTGTGAATGTGAATCTCGTAATCAGGTGGTTAGTGATGTAAAGATTTAAGGACAAATACTTAATATTACGTAGAAGTTGTTATCATTTTTTTTATTTGTGAAATCAAATGAAAAAGTGCATATTAAATAGACAAATAAGGTCATCCTTTTATAGAATTATAACAAAAACCTGGGACACTCTGAGCAAACGCAGGGTTTGGCCAACTTGGCCAGCATTAATGTCCGTATATTGGTTACTTGTAGTTACTTCTTGTGCGTGCATAGTGGAAGATAACATGGAATAAAACTACTCTGCATGAAGTGATACTGGTGAACATGGCCTTAGTTTTTTAAAGTTCATTAGGTCATCGCGTCCGTAACAGTAACTATAGGATTCCCCGTAAATCAGTGTATCTACTCGTGCAAAACTGTTATTGTCTGCAAACAAACTGACAAAACGAGGGGACGGAAAATGTTGCGAACAAAACCAACCGAACATCAACAAATTTGGATTTGAGATATTCAACTGGGCATTTATTTTGCCTAGCTTGATCATGTGGTCCGTTAACTCATTTATTAATTGAAGTATATCTTGCGCACGAACAGGTACCCGTCCCTGATAATCGATGGTGCCCCAGTCGACTCTGTCAACAAAGACGATACAATTATTGACTTAATTACAGTTGAAAATTTAGAATTGAAGCTCGATCGACTACATAAATTAATTATGATTTGAACATTCCCCGCTTTCAGGCTGAGCCTTGGTTCGTTCATGGTTCGTTATTTGCCAAAGTATAGAAAGTTTGGCCATTAGGCCCTATGATAAGCGCTTAGCAGGGGCGGATCTGGGGCGTGGGGGTCAACCCCCCCCCCCCCCCCCCTTCCATACAAAAAAAATGCAACTAAGGCCAAAAAAAAATATTCGGTCTCTGGTCAGACCAAAGTTCCGGAATTGACGCGGCCACGCGGCTTTTTTTTTTTATTTTGCTTTTTTTTTTTCTTCAAGCTTCGATTGTACAGACAAGGTGGGTACTATTTTGCTTTTTTGGTGTCCTCATGTACATTGGTGTCCTCCATAATTTGCCTTGGTGCTTTCGATCATTTGCCTTGGTGCAATTTCCCATTCCTTGGTGCTCTTTGGTAAAAATAATTGAGGAGGTGCGGAAATAGAGGGCGCTGTTGGAGCTACCGCGGAACATTTTGGGAAAAAAAGATCGACGCGCATGCTTAAAATCGACGCGCGCGCTGACCAGAGACCGACTTATTTTTTTTTTGGCCTAATAGAGAGAAAGAGAGACTTCAACTAGAGAGGAAAGGGAGGGATGGACAAAATTAATAGGGAAGTTCACGTTAGACCGTAGCCTGCTATGATTAGTTGCACATAAGACTAAAAATTAAAAAGCGCCAGGACAGAAGAAAATGAGAGACAACGCTCGCGCGACCGGGAGGGGGATCGACGAGCGAGACGGGGTGGGCACGCGCGACGAGAAGAAAATGCACCCAAACCTATCGACCAGGGCGACACCCCCCCCCCCCCCTCCTTCAGCCCTCACGTGTTTCGTCCCAAACATATAACAGTTTGATGTTATTGCTCAGGATAGCCGATTCAATGACTCCAAACTCCGAGTCGATGATATTTTGTTTAGGATAATCTTTGCCCCCCCCCCCAAAAGAAAATGGTTAGATGGATACTCGACTGAGAGTGCACCACAGAGCATGTAAAATCTAAAATTGTCACGAACTTGTCACAACTATAAAAATTAATATACATGTTACCAAATATTAATTTTAATATCCTCCTGTTTCCGTTCAAGAATCACTTTACGAAAGGACTGTTTACTGCCGAAGGCTTCTGTTCTGTTATTTCGTCGCGCGCCGGGGTTTGACAGAGCACTCACGCCTGTATGGCCGGCTGTATGCATAGTAATGACTGCCATACATTTACTATGTAAGAAAATAATGAATAAACAAATTAATAAATATATGAATAAATAAATAAATAGAATAAACACCGACTAAAAGGATGCCTGGTGACTTATAGGCCTAAGCATCAGTAACGAGAAACGCACAGACACTACGATAAACTCGCAACAGTCTAGTCTGATTCGTTATCGACAGTGAAAGCTTTTATCGTGACACCTGGAGAACTGATACGGGAAACATTAATCTCTTCGATGTAGCATGCCTTTCAAACCGTTTAGATAACAGAATTAAGGCTAGTTAGTTCATTAAGTAATGATTTTGGATGACAACGAAGTGTAAATTTGACAGAAACAGTAAAAAGACTTGCACAAGTTTGCTGTTACAGGGCGCCCTCTCGCACTGTGTTGTTAGAAAATAATTCACGCACAATTATTTTAATGCGATAAAAATATCAATTAAATATATCCTCTACTTTTTTTTCAGTATAATTGAGTTTATTTAACGGAGAAAATACCAGAGAAAACATAAGCGTTACAAACAAGTTTGATTTAATTACTTCATTTTTGGAAGAAAATTCCCCTCTGACGGAAACGAATCATGTTCCTATTGTGTCTTCCGAGTCTAGTTTCTCTTATCTGTGGCCTCAGTTCCAAATTATAGGTAAGGTGGATCGGAGATGTTTGCCAAGGATAAAAAGATGAATCGCCATGTCAAACGTTGATATTGAGTTGTTGTAATATTGGTACTTAGCTCGCAATAATTAACTAATGACTTATAAACAAATGTTTTTCGAATACGATGCCAAATTCATAATTTGCACCGCGCCGGGGACGCGTACGTCCGTCTTTATTATCTTATCTATACTTCATTTTCTTACTCGTAAACCGTGTAAAATCACGTCACGGGGTAATGTCTATTGTTAATGCTTAAGTTTTAGCCAAAAATGGCACTTTATGCAAAACAGGCATTGTGTTCAATTGGATAGGAAACTGTAATCGCACGCCGCCCCTAAAGCTTTCATAAACATTTACCGCCCACAGTATGTAAACTATAATATGTAAATTTTGCAGTCGGATAAAATCATGATCTCATTGTAAGCGAGTTTAACTTTTAAGTGCCTTTTCTCACATGTTAAATGTGTTATTGGTGAAACCCTTTCTTATAACTTATTGGCTGTTCATTTTCACGTCCAATACGCGTAGGCCCCATATACTATTGTCTGACAATGACCAGCAGGAATTGCGACGGTGAACAGTGTCAATGGAAAATTGTTGTATAGCACACACTCCCCCCCCCCCCCCCCCCCCACATGTGTCTACGTTGGAAAAAAAACATGTCCACCTCTCAGAACAGATGAAACTTGGGCACCCCGCCCTCATGACCCTACTCGCCCCCCCCCCCTTTCCTGGTATGAGAATCACGACTGCGTCACTGGTCACTTTGTGTCTTTTTGTTCGACTTCATATAAGCAAAAATACAGACTACAGGAACTTAACAACTGAAATTTTTATTAGGTATAAATGTTGTTTAAATTTTGTATATTCAGAGAAAGCTGTATTGAATTACTATTTCATGTTAATCAGCATCCAGGACACGTTTCATTCAGCCATTGAAACTACTTGATGTCACAAACCGTACCAACGGTACCCATTCTCGGATTTGCCGAATTACTTCACTTAAAGAAAAAAACCCGGCATTTTTGGAAACAATGTTTTATTGTTTTCTTCGAAATGACACAGCATACCTGAAAGAAGCATGAATAGCCTGTGGCGACCGATTCAGTTGGATAGAATTATTGGAAATTGGCATTTAATGTATTAAGCTGGATCCGTACTCATTTTAAGCCGGAGTACCAGTGAGAGTGAGAGCTTCATCTCTCACTACACCATGCAGTATGAAATTGTTATTGTTTAAAACCGGCAAATTTAGTGCCCTCATACCGTGCTGTCAATCAGTGTGACCGCTTTAAGTAGATTTTGTTTTTTATCAGTCACACCTCTGGCGAGTGGGCTCAAATTTTGAGTTAAGCAGAGTTTGAGTTAGAAAATGCATTTTCTTTGCATTAAATTTCCTTGTAGTAAATTCAAGTGCGGTTCTACGAGGGGGGGGGGGGGGCAAAAACAGAAGCATCTTTTGTCTCCCCCCCCCCCAAAAAAAAATCCATAAAAAATGGCAGTAGAAAATGTTAAAAGGTGATGTCACAAGCGAACGGCCTGCCTCCTAAAAAAATAGTCGGGAGAAGGATTGTCCGCTCCCCATCAAAAATATGAAACGAGCCACACCCACTCCCCTGCCCACCGAGTGATTTTCTGAGTGTCCGGAGAAAAAAAAAGTTCTACATTTCGGCATGCCTACCTGCAAAATTTCTGGATCCACGAACGAACAGCAGGTATAGTGTAATGTACTCTAATGACGTGCACAATCACATATGTGTCAATTTAACACCACCCCCCCCCCCCCCCGAAAAAAAATAAGGAAAACAAAATATTTTTTAAGAAACGTATGATCAAACAGAATCGTGGTAGCAGGTTTTTGCTAAAGTTAGCATAATTTTGAAATGCAAATCTGGCCACCTTGGTCACGTGACAGGAAACTTTTTTTTCATCACCAGAACCATGCTGCGCAGCGCCGCGCCGCAGCCGGGCCACGGGCAACGGCCACCTGGCCGGCGGCGCGGTACCAACATACAGTACAGCTCAGCTCATCACGCGCGGCCGGTGCTGGCATATCGTATTCTGAACATCGAAGTACACCTCTCATCAAGACCGTGTACTTGACTTGTTGCAGTCTTGGCGAAGCAATTCGCATAAAGTTTTACGAGAAAAAAAAGGAGCAGCCTTCAAGACGACACGGAGGTATGTATCCAGCCATGGTGACATTTAAGGGAACTTTAATTCAAGAACACTCTGTATACTAAGCAAATCGGCAAACGTCGAACATGTATTTATGCCGATCTCAGCTGTTCAAGGTGACGGAGAGGTGTGGAGGTGCACCAGTTGTGAAGCTTAGACATTGGAGCTACTGCTTGATGTATATTCCTTGCTCTATGGACTGTGTAGTTGTGAACGGATTTTTGTTTTAATGCCCTCTATTTTGTGATTGAACAACATATAAGGAAGTTAGGAAAAAAAATGCAATTTTAATATTAATATATATGCTAACAAACTTATCAATGTTTTTTTCTGTGTTTTTCAGAAGTTTAAAAGTAGGCCCATGGAGCATCAGGAAAAACTTGACAGGCTCTGGGATGAGGGCATGACAAACTATGGGACAGCCGAGGCTAAAAGAAAGGTTGCATTGGCCATCGAAAGAACTGGTTTGACTGCGAAGCAAGTGAAGGTATCAATATTTTCATCCTTCTCAACCAATTGCGGTGTAGATTAATTTATGCCAGTGTTTCATTTATTAAGTCATCAAGTTTCCAAATTAAACAGAAGGTCTGTGTTGCCAAATATTTTTACAGCACAGAGCAAGAAGAAGTGCCACATGCATGACATGTTAACAGTTAGGCCTATTAAGTGTTTTTGAAACAATTAACTTTCTGTTTATATAGCGTTGGATAGACAATAAACGCAGGACAAACCATCGAAAGGATGGCAAGCAGAGGGTCTTACCCCTGCGCAAAAGAAGATGCAGTGGCTACAACATCTTCATGAAGAAGTTTATAGGCTCAAAAGGTAAGATTTGTCTACTTAATTGTTCTCTTTGTGATACATGTAGAAAGAAACAGCATATTAAAGTGAAACATGATTTTTTTTTTAGTCCCCCAGAACCAGGAGTTAAGTTGGTATGGTTGTTTATCCTTGTGACCTTGTTCCCACTGAAGAAACATCTAGGCCTATATATTTCCTGTTTATTCAGTAGCAGGGTTCATTATTGGCCACTCTTAAAATGCAACATGTAATGTCACAATGGCCACTATATCCACATTGTTGATATTAATTAGTAAATTGCCAACAGGTCACTTTTCAAATACTTTCTGGTATGTAAAAATCATGTACTTTAATCAGTCTTTTTTTCTTCTAGTTATTAAATAACAAAATGGGGATATATAAATCAATCAGCATTTTACAAGAACACACACTGCATACATGTGTGTAACCGGTAAAACATTTTAAATTACGTTTTTGGCACCCTTTTATTGTTTTCCATCTTTTCTAAAAGTCTGTCCTGAATATTTTTTAACAACTATTTCATAATAGAATACTCCATGGAATTAGTTTTTAATCCATTTAAATTTGTTTTATTTCTTGAGCTTAATTGTCCAAGTATCAGTAATGTAGTTGGTTTTTGTTTTGGTTGGTTTCATTGTTGGATCATCCTAGGACGTACCTCTTGTGGAAAATAATAGATACTTTGGGCTCTCAGTGTGTTATCCACATTCCAATCCCCTGCTAAAACAATTACCTGATCCATATCCACTGGCACAGTCATTCATGGGTTTTTCTCTACACTGTGTCCCTTTTCTATCAGCCTCATGTTATTCATTATCCTCGTGTGGTTTGCCCAGGAATGTCAAGCACTGCAATCCTAAACCAGGCCTGTGATTATAAATTTTGTTTTAGCCACTGACCTTGCAGAACTCATGTCTCTTTCTTCTTATATTTTGTTGTCCTGTGGTACAACTGCCCATGAAAAAAACCCACAGTATTCAATATAAACATGAACCTGCAAATGCACATAAAAACGGTTCCTCAACTATATTTCTGTATGTGATGGGTCTGTTGGTTGGGGGCTTTTTGGCAGCTTAAAATAACATAAGGCGAAGTAAAAAAAAAAACATGTTTAGCGTCCCCGCCCGCTTCCTTTTTAGAGGCCGCCTCCTTTTTTTTTTTTTTTTTTTTTAAGACAAAAATTGATAAATTTTAACGATCTCTGACGAAAGAAATCGTATTTTTAGACTTTTATACCGTGTATAAAGCTGTGGAAATAGTCAATGAGTCCAAGTGGCGGCCATTTTGAAAAAAGCTGGTAACCATCTTGAAAAATAGCCCGGCCGCGTTGTCTTGAAAAATGTGTCGGGCGGCCATTTTGAAAAAAAAAAAAAAAAAGGGCCTCCTCCTTCCTTTTTGTCAAAGAGGCAGGGCGCTAAACATGTTTTCTTTTTTTATTTTGCCTAATGCATAATAATTATTTTATAACCACCATTCTATTTGCTTATAAAGGTGCCACGGCTCTTAACAGGGCACAGATGATGCAGCAAGGTGTGCAGGAGTGGCGGGGGTTGGATGAGGAAAATCGAATGCTCTACAACAAAGAGGCTGACAATCAGAATCAGTTACCCCAGCAAACCACAACCCTTGGAGAATCAGGGTTTCGAAGCTTTGCCAACAATCTTGGCCATGAAGTTTCTAACATGGTGAGATTAAAAATGGTGTTTATGTAATGCAATTCACATTTTAAATTTTACTGTAACTAAGTGATGAAAGAATACAACTTGAAAGGAATCATGCAGTAATGCAGTACACAAAATAAGATAGATGATACTATTGATAGCACCGACTCATTTTTGCCTTTTAAAATACATGATATTTTGTACTAGGATTTCATTGCTTATCATCTTTCCCGCTGTAATTTCTGGTTAATCCATGGCAGACAACAATAAGAAAACAATTCAAGAAATATTGTTTCGATTCTGGATATAAACAAATTTTACAGTAGATAATATATTCATTACATGTACAAGGCCAAAACATAATAGTTCTGCTTCGGGTTACATGCATTCGAAAAGAGGGTAGGTGGGTAGAGATTTTTTTCCCTTTTTTTTGGACGATTATATGGCGGCGTCTGCCTGTATATAGGCCAGGGTAAAAGGTAGTTATTGATGGTTTTAGTTGTTGTTTTGTTTCATTTTTGTCCATAAAAAGATGGGCTGTCAGAATAGGGTAGGTAGGCAAACCGAGAAGCAGAAGTACTTTTTTTGGGACCTTATATGTGTGCATTTATGTCAGCAAGTATCAAGATAACCTAAAAGTCAACTAGTCAGTCAACTGAAACTTATCCCTTCCTACAGGTGGTTGTCATTCGATCAGTAACAAACTCCCTCAGGGAAAAATCTTGACATACATATCTTAGAAAGATTGAAATTTTGTTTAATCCAAGCACTGACCAAAAAAAAAACCAAAAACAAAAAACAAAAAAACCACCAAAACTTAAGAATTATAAGTTCAATATATTGTGTAGTCTTATCAGAGGGGATCCACGACACTCTTTTTATTTCACAATTTCATATTATTGTGTCTTTCAAAGGTTACTTCTGTGTACTAGATTGCTCACTTGTGTTTTAACAGAGCACTCATTTTGTCTTCAAATTTGTTGCTTATTTTGTTGGACATTTATTCGCAGTGTGCAAGAGTTGATGGCTTGGACTGGGTACTGGTGTGCACTAGTGCATCTTTAGGGATCTCTACAGTGCATGGCAGTGATGTTGGTGTCGATCTTGCCACTTCCACAAATTTTGCGTCCAAATTTTGTGCTTCCAGTGGATTTAGTGGAGGTGTGTATTGTAAAGTTTGAGTAAACGTACATCTAACAGGGGTCTTCAACCAAACATCAATCAAACTATAACTAAGGAAACATCATGTCTATATTATTAATAAAGATCCTTTCAAAATGTTGACACCTTGAAATTGATTAAGTCATGTATAATGCTGGGGAAAAAATCATTGCAAAAAAATGTTTTTGATCTCAAAATGAATACAACTTGATACACCAATGAATGCTGTCCCACTCATCTGGGGAAAAAATACTGGAATTAATCTATGCCATCAGAAGTTATGCATGTTTTAATACAAGATTTGATACCTGTCCATTGATGCCATTGGAAGCTATTAAGCTGAGTGAGATTTAGACATTACACACAAGTTAAATGCAAATGGGATTGCTAAACAAATAGCAATGTACATGTACGTATTCCTTCGTTACTTTTATGAACATTCGTGATTTTGTTTTACAAATGATATAAAAAAGGATGATATATCCCCAAAAAATGGTTCATGAAACCTTACTTTTTAACTGACATTAGAGGAGATATAACATTGCAACACAAAAAGGGAGTTACATGTATATATTTTCATCATGTTGATGGTCTCCTTTCAATTTGTTCTAACACCTAGTTAACAAGTCCAGCACCGTTACTGAAGACATATCACAGCTCAGGGTTAAAGTGCAGCAGCTCTTCAATCAGAAATACAGTAAGTTGGAATGTGGAAAACAAGTGGGGAGTGGACTGGCTAACTGCAATTTTTGTCGTATTACACGACATTTTAAATATAGACCACACACGGGTACTATATGTGCCACATTTGGTGGTAAAAGAGTATATTTCGATTAAGCCCCCCAAAAAATCTCCAGTTTCTGGTATGGAACTTGCCCAAAAAGACGCACGGCAACGCGTTTTTTTTTTTTTTTACCTGTTTTTTTTTGCTTTAAATGTCGGCTGATGACTGCAAATGGTGCCAGACTTAACTTAGTGCAAAAATATGGGAGTCCAGAGAGGCCACATGTTAACAATTATTCTCCATCATAACCCCATCTAAAAACATGTTAAAATTGTGCAGCAGCAGGATTCCAGTTAAACCAGTGAGTTTGGCGGTTTTGAGACATCATCTTTCATAGACAAAAAAACTTTTTTATTTTGCCGAAGCGCATGGCTACGGCGACTTTTTTTTTGGCCTTATATTATATTGACAAAAAAAATGTTTTCTTTAATACTACAGGGGATGCAACATTGGGCAAAAAGAGCCAGATGAGCTACAAACTGCTGGAGGCTGGGCAGATAGAATGCACAGGGCTGCCGATGCCCTTGAAGAGGCCTGGGGCCTATGGGAGAGAGGCCCTCAAAAAAATCATTGAGGCAGAACCATCTATCAAATTCACAGGTGAAAACACATCTCTATCTTTAGATGCACTTTCATCATGCTTGTTTGTGAAGCTCATTTCCAAAATATCCCATACTTGCTGACCGAAAGCTAAATAACCAGTTCTTCAGTAAAAACGTCATACATGTGCGCACACTTCCGATTGCTACAATTACATGAACACTCAAGTTGCGTTAACTTCCAGTTCCAATGCTACTTAACAACGTGAAGTGGGCATGATTTATACTGAGGTGACATCACACGAATGAACCAGATAGAACTTGTCTTGTTTTAGTGCATGTAACATAGGTGAATGTGCAATGCAATTGCAATACATTTAAGCAGTGAACCCCCCCCCCCCCCTCGAGGTTGTCAGTTTTAATTATTAGTCCCAAGATTTGATTCTGGTGATACATGAACTAAGTGTCCTATTTTCGAAAAGTGAGGCCCCCCCCCCCTCCTGCCAAATCCTGTGTGCCCCACTGCATTTATGCACATTTACATTGTAATGTGCTTCAACCCGAAATGTGCTTCAAATGAAAACAATCACTGAATAATCAAATCTTTACATCTTTGTTCTTTTTTAATACTAGTGTCTGCCCAGCCTCCCTCCACGTTGGATGATGGCCCATCTGGCCAGCTTAATGCTCAACCAACAAACAGCAGTAAGTAGGCCTATGTTTTTGTGACGTGGAATATTTCTTTGAGCTCATACAGTGCATATCAGCAAAAGGATTGTGGATACTATGTGATTATTTTTTCATTAAACTCCAAGTACTTTGAAAGTCCATTTTTGGAGCAATGGTCAACTTTTGATCTAAACCAAATGTTGCAGAAGTGGCCAAACTGAGAGTAAGTGAAATGCGTTGAACAGAGGATTTTGTTCAATGTTGTCGACTTGAGTTGCTGCATTTGAATTGAGTTTAACAGTCAAGCCTTCATTTGCTTTGTTCTTAGTCCTGAATTTGAGAGTACATGCAAGGACATTTGAATTGCTCTTTAATGTTGGATTATTGACAATTACACTCATGTAAATAATAAAACAGATCCGTTTAGGTTGAAGCAAAACACATCCAATTCTTGCTGACTACAGGCTCATATAGAATCGTGAATGAATGAGCCCTGCCAATCAGCACGTGCTTGACCACAAAATGGACTTGTGGTACGAATTTGTCTTGTGTAAAAGTGTTACACTGAATAATCAAATCTTTACATCTTTGCTATTTTTTAATACTAGTGTCTGCCCAGCCTCCCTCCACATTGGATGATGGCCCATCTGGCCAGCTTAATGCTCAACCAACAAAAAGCAGTAAGTAGGCCTTTGTTTTTGTGATGTGTAAAACATTACTCCAGCTCAGTGCATATCAGCAAAAGGATTGTGGATACTGTGTGTGGTTTTTGTCTTTTTAGTAAACTCCAAGTACTTTGAAAGTTCATTTTTGGAGAAATGGTCAACTTTTGATCTAAACCAAATGTTGCAGAAGTGGCCAAACTGAGAGTAAATGAAATGCGTTGAACGGATGATTTTGTTCAATGTTGTCGACTTGAGTTGCTGCATTTGAATTGAGTTTAACAGTCAAGCCTTCATTTGCTTTGTTCTTAGTCCTGAATTTGAGAGTACATGCAAGGACATTTGAATTGCTCTTTAATGTTGGATTATTGACAATTACACTCATGTAAATAATAAAACAGATCCGTTTAGGTTGAAGCAAAACACATCCAATTCTTGCTGGCCACAAAATGGACTTGTGGAACGAATTTGTCTTGTGTAAAAGTGTTGCACTGAATAATCAAATCTTTACATCTTTGTTCTTTTTTAATACTAGTGTCTGCCCAGCCTCCCTCCACATTGGATGATGGCCCATCTGGCCAGCTTAATGCTCAACCAACAAACAGCAGTAAGTAGGCCTATGTTTTTGTGATACATGTGTAAAACATTCCAGAGTTGTAATGACTCGACTCAAGTCCGACTCGAGTCACAATTTTTGGTGACTCGACCCGACTCGAGTCCCTAAGGGTAAATGACTTGACTCGACTCGAGTCACTGCGAGCAAATGACTCGACTCGACTCGAGTCCCTCCTCAGAATGACTCGACTCGACTCGAGCGAAGGCTAATAGACTCGAATCCCAAAAATAAAAGCACAACTTTGTGAAAAGTATTTGCAATGACTTACGATGCAAAATTGATGCTCACTTCGCTTTGCGAAGAGCAGTCATGTATAAATATACGTGTCACAGACTCCCACCTCATGGTTCTAGAACGCACAAAATACTATCCAGGAACCAGATTTTTTAACACATTTTCTTATTCGCTGTTTCATCATTGGCTTTAGGCGATTTCTTATGAAGTTCCTGGATTCGAACGCTGGCTAAACTTATGGCCTCCTTTTATAAATTTGGGTAATATAGTGTTCAAATATTCGTGACTCGAAATGACTCGAGCTAAATATTTGACTCGACTCGACTCGACTCAACCTTTGGACCTAATGACACGACTCGACTCGAGTCACTTCTTTAAAATGACTCGACTCGACTCGAGTCACTTCTTTAAAATGACTCGACTCGAGTCACTTCTTTAAAATGACTCGACTCGACTCGAGTCACAAAAATCAGTGACTCGTTACAACTCTGAAACATTTCTTCAGCTCAGTGCATATCAGCAAAAAGATTGTGGATAATATGTGTGGTTTTTATTTTTTTAGTAAACTCCAAGTACTTTGAAAGTCCATTTTTGGAGCAATGGTCAACTTTTGATCTAAACCAAATGTTGCAGAAGTGGCCAAACTGAGAGTAAGTGAAATGCGTTGAACGGATGATTTTGTTCAATGTTGTCGACTTGAGTTGCTGCATTTGAATTGAGTTTAACAGTCAAGCCTTCATTTGCTTTGTTCTTAGTCCTGAATTTGAGAGTACATGCAAGGACATTTGAATTGCTCTTTAATGTTGGATTATTGACAATTACACTCATGTAAATAATAAAACAGATCCGTTTAGGTTGAAGCAAAACACATCCAATTCTTGCTGACTACAGGCTCATATAGAATCGTGAATGAATGAGCCCTGCCAATCAGCACGTGCTTGACCACAAAATGGACTTGTGGTACGAATTTGTCTTGTGTAAAAGTGTTACACTGAATAATCAAATCTTTACATCTTTGCTATTTTTTAATACTAGTGTCTGCCCAGCCTCCCTCCACATTGGATGATGGCCCATCTGGCCAGCTTAATGCTCAACCAACAAAAAGCAGTAAGTAGGCCTTTTTTTTTGACATTATCACCAATTTTATGAAAGGGCCTATTTAGAGAGTTCCGCCACTTTTCATGGTGAAATCTGTTTTTGTTCCCACCTGTCTTGATTTGCAACCATAGCCTGACAAATGACACCACATAAACCACAATCGAAAAGTGGCGCAATTCTCCAAATAGACCCTTTCACAAAATTGGTCACTGCTCAGTCAACCGTGAATGTTATAACATGAGCAGGGTGTCATTTTAAAGAGGAGATTAACCCTAACAGAGGATATCTCCCTTTGATTCACATGTGCCCTACTTCTCTTCCAATTAGCAAAAAATATCTCTGTTTCGTTTTTTTATCCACCCTGTATAGTGAAACTCACAAAGCAAATACCCTGATGTACATGTTCATTTTCTAATTTGTGTTCAGATATGACATTTGAGGTGTTGTATCATAGATAAAATGATGTCAGAGAAGTGTCATTAGAAATTTACAATACATAATAAGCTAAGACAGATTCCAATAGATTGACTTGTGATTTAATTGAGTTGTGAAAATTTGCCCTATCAATTACTTGATTGTATTTCCAGTAGTTTACCCCTCTTTTAACATAAGTTGTACCTCATTTTATTTCTTGTTTTTTTAATGTAATTTCCGTGGTATTTTATGTAATGCGCCTTCGATCATTTTTATGTAGATAAATTTTAATTTATTATTATTATTTTTATTATTACTTCGAGTTTGTCACAATTTTGTTGTCTCCAACAGATGTGCATGTAGAAACACCAAGTGACTTGACATTGCTTCAACACATGGTTGAGCAAAATGCCACAGGTATGCTTGCAATCCCGCTTTTTTATGTAATATATCTTGGGTTGGTTTGAAATTGCTTTGTGTTATACAGTACAAGTTGAATTGGAAAGTAATGGTTTTTAATATTACTGTCAACGTAAAAAGCTTACTGTAATGAACCACACGGGGTACTGTAGAACATTGCACAGTTGTTTGGATTGCAGATGATATAGAAACAAACTTTATAGGTGCATATTAAACATCTGATTAAGAACCGATTGAGCATTGCAAACATCAAAAAAGAAAAAGAATTACCTAATTATTATGGAACAAGTTGCTGGACTGTTAAAAAATGAGTCTAAAGCATCATGTACAATCATGGCACCTGGTGTGCTGACATTTTCAAGAAAAGTGGCATTTTTGTATCAATTTACAATGCTGTTCAGCCAACCCAGTTTTTTTTTTATTCGAATATTGCCCCCAATTTACCATTTATGTTTAGTCTGAATTTTGATGAACGGGTGTATGTTCATGTAAGTTGGTCTGGTCCCCTGACCTAGTTACAATTCCATAATGTCTATAAATTGCTCCAATTCAATTTCAGTGGGGTCCAGGAAGCAGACTACAAGAAAACAATGGTTTTTACTGGTTTTCTGGCATCTGCAAACACAAAACTTCAAATAAGTCAGTGTAACAATAAAATAGTAACCCCAAATCTATCCATTTCTGAAAAATTACACCCAGAGCAAATGTTGTTTATAAAACTGTATGCATTTCTTTTAAAGGGAATGTACATCATTGGCTTTTGCTATAATTATCAGAAATTGACTATTTGAGAGGTTAGTATAATAGATCAAATATTGTTAAACTTACATGTTTGAAATTTTGCGTCCGAAAATGCTGGAAAAAACCAAGAAACACAAAAGTGTTCAAGTAGTCTGGTTCCCTGACTCAACTAAAGATGAAATGGATCAATTTATAGATGCTGGAAAATTGTAATGTAAGGAAACCAGTCTAGCTGGCCTGCATCCGTTCATAAACATGTAACCAATAGCAAACATAATTTTGACTGAAAAAAAAAGTAGTGGAAAAATAGTTAGGTTTTTCCAACGGTAGTCGGCCAACCACCGTTGGAAATGATACAAAAATACCACTTTTCCGGAAAATGACTTCACACCTGGTGCCATAATTTTACAGGATGCTTAAGACTGTCATTTACCAACATCCTAGTACACATGTAAGGTATGTCGTAAGAATTTGGTAGTTTTGTTTTTCGATGTTTGCAAATGTTGTATATTCCCTTTAATCATAAGCCAAACATAAAATGGCGGCTCTTCATGTGCAACTCTTTTCTTTCCCCTTTTAATACACAGATTCAGATGAATATGAAGTGGAGTGTTTGACGGAAAGAAAAAAACTAAGTGGCAAAATATACTACCTAGTAAAATGGAAGGGTTTTACTGAGCAGACATGGGAACCAGCAGGCAATGTCTCATACCAGCTGCGTAGCAACTTTAGTAAGAAATAGAAACGATAAAGGGGGGGGGGGGGGCCAAGACAATGTATTTTCAGTGATACTTCCTTTCTTTCATTTAAATTTTAAAACCTTTTCCCCCATTTGAATTGAATTGTTAACTGGAGCTACCATTATTTTTTCTTGATAAAAAGAGAACTTGATCCATGTCATAATTATCGTTTAAGAAGTCTTTCACTTCTAGAGATTGCTCATTGACACAAATTCACCAAACTTCAGAAAATGTTAGTCAGTCTAAGTCCAAAAAGAAAAAAAAAAAGGTTTTGGATCATATGGTGCTTGTAGCTTGTGCAGTGTAAAACAAATAATAACAAAAATATTAAATAAATAAAATGCAACGAAAAGTAATAAGTGCCCCTAAATGCTAAATTGCTTTTCTTTTATGTTCAATGACATACAGGTGTAATGTAATCTGTACCTCTGGCGATATTAAATATACCTTCTATGAAATACTAATAAAAGAACAGCTGCAACTGCTACGCAGCTGGTATGAGACATTGCATGCTGGTTCCAATGCATGCCATGTTTGAACAACAGTACAGTCTGAGCTAGGTGCATTCCGATCACGAGCCGCATGGGCATCAGTGTGCATTCGCCACATCTTCATGTATACATGTACATCTCAATTGGAGATGCCTGGTGATGTAGGCTGACATTCATGTTCTTCATATGGGAGAAATGCACCTAGGCACCAGCTGCATTTCTACATATCTGTTGTTTATTTTATCATTTGTAATTTTATCATTTGTAATTTGTACTATTTTTCTCTCTTTATTGGTATTATGTTTTTTTCTGAGTAAATTGGATTTATTGTGTTTCAGCGCCTTGACTACCTTAATACATGTGTAGGTATGGCGCTTCAGATCCGTCAGAATAACTTACGTGCTGAAATATAGCAGTTTTTTTCACCGAACATTGGGCCTCCATAAAACTGTAAAAATGGGGGGGGGGGGGGGGGGGGGGGGAAGCTGGTTGTCAACACAAATAATCAATTCAAAATCGAAGGGGGGGGGGGGGGGGCTGGTGCAATATTTTGAATTAAAGGTGCTGTTGAAAACATACGATCATGCACACTGTATCACTTAATAGTGTACACTTTAATACATTAATTTTTAGTATCAGAGCGAGGGGGGTGGGTTCCAAATTTTTGTCACTATAATTATACAAATTAGGTTCTTTTTGAGTCGGGGGGGGGGGGGATTGATCCCCAAACAACCACCCCCCCCCCGGATCCGTGCTTAGTGTGGGTCAGGTTCATGAAATATAACTGATTTGTAATGGATTATGCAAAGCTTCATCAAATTATTGATATCAACGTAGTTTAGTCACTTACTATGAATGTCCTGTATACATGTTTTCCAGAACCTTTTTTTCTTCAAAATTAAATGTATTTGAAAATATTATTGCAACATAAAGCCGTTATTTGTTTACTTGTTTGTATGTATGTTATTTTTCCAGCTTTTATCTGATCTACATGTAGGTGTTACTCATGTGAAAAAGGCAAACATTAAACAGTTTGAAAAGTTTCATCATCAAATTATTAAAATAACGTAGTTGAGTCATTTAAATGAATGTACATGTACATGTATACATGTTTTTCCAAAACCTTTCTTTTTTTCATAAATTAAACATGTTTGAAAATACTATTGCAACTTATTGCACTTGCATTATGTTTTCACTTGTTTTTTTTTGTATTTTTGTCACTTTTATCTGATATACAGTGTATGTATGTATGTATGCCTAAATAAATAAACACAACCATAATTGAATCCTATAAAAATGGGCAGTTTTTGTTATTCTTTTGCTATTTGTGCAAGAACCAATTTCGGGGTTGTGTGTATTGCCTGGAGAATGGCGTTTTTACCTACATACAATTACGTGGCCGTACGTAGCTAGTGTAGGCCTGTAATGGTAATAAAACTGGGCTAGTATTACATTAGTCTTGACCAAGGCTATCAGCTTGTTCCCATACGAGCTTGTTCCGGCTACCGCACACCGCGCGCACCGCGACACACTAGTATACTGTTAGCCTCAATGACCCTTGCGTGTGCTTTGTGTGCATGTATGTACCTCCCACACACATTTCCGCAAACAGCCGTACAGTAAGTCGAGGCGGAGGATAGCCTTGACGCAACTGTGTAGGCCCAATATGATAATTAGTACGCGCTATGGTAAACAGTCTTCTCTCATGGTACGACATACAATTCGTAAGTACGTGTGAAATACATATGTCGTACGTATAAGATATATGTTGCACATGGTACGAATTCAGAGAGAGATTTTTTTTACCATGCCCCTGTATGACAGTTTCGTATCCATCCCAAAGTCAATATTAAATAGCTTGTTTCTTGCAGTTAATTCATACGGGTGTGACATGACTTATAGATATGAGTTTTCCTGCATGATTCGATGAAATGAATACAATTTGACCTGGGTCTGAATTGACCTGTTCCCTACATTCGCTGTCGGCAGAATGTCACGGGGTAGCAGCGTGATAATGTACGCTGTTACACCGACAATAAATGTCGGCAGCTACATGTATGACTGTCCCATTCGCAATACATTGGAAATATATCATCATTTTGAACAAGTGTTCATTCATGTAGCGGCATATTTCATTTGTTTGGAATGAAACTGGAGAAATGGTTTAAAATGGGATTGAAAATTGAAATACCTGGACATTTATTTTTGAGTGAACATTCGTGGCGTATACAGTAATTTGCAGGCTACATGAAAAAAAGGCATGAATATGTATGTCGCGGGTCCAAGTTTACGGGCTTTGATTGGATATTGTGTAATATATGCGCATCAGAAATATTCATTGTATCCTCATCATTTTAGGGGGTCTGACGATACATGATGTATGCTTTAAAAAGGTAATTTTTTAGTAGAACAAAACAACCTTGCCTCTAATTTGATCAAACCTAAACAGGCACCCTACACTACACAATTGCCCTAACAAACATGATGCAGTAGGCCTACTGCATTGAAATTATAAAGGCAACAGGACAACTTGTAGTCGTACTTGAACCAACTCGTCGTACGCAAGACAAGCGAGACAACTCTTACGTCTGTACGTGAACTAGCCCCATAAATGTGGCCTAGTATTTACTGGACTGCCTCCGTAAACATAGGCCACACATCCACATGTACAAAACGTGTCGACTTTGCCAAATTTTGATTTTCACATTTAGACTTACTTTGTAGGTTTTTTTGCTTTAGAAGCATTCTCACCCTCTATATAGCCTAATCAGAAAGTGCTGCCTTTTTCAGATGTCCATTTTTCGTGAAATTTCCAGATACATTTGCACACGTTTGCGTATCAAAATTTCAACATGAAATTTCACAAAAATTAGACATCTGAAAAAGGCAGCACTTTCTGATTAGCCTATATATAGAGGGTGAGAATGCTTCTAAAGCAAAAAAAACCTACAAGTAAGCCTAAATGTGAAAATCAAAATTTGGCAAAATCGACACGATTTTGTACATGTGGATGTGTGGCCTATGTTTATGGAGGCAGTCCAGTAAATAGGCCACATTTATGGGGCTATACGTGAACCAACTAAACTTGTACTACTCACTACTAGGCCCCTTAGTTGTACGCCAGCCAACTCGTACACTGGCCAAAATTAAATTCATGCCATTTGGTAAGAATGATACTGGGCCACCTCTCAGACTCAGACCTCCTGCATGATTTCTGGGACTGGGCTAGACCCGTGAACGTGGCGTTGTACTTGTAGTTTAAAAGCCACGTCCGACGTCCACGGGTCTAGGACTGGGCCAGTACACAAAAGGTTCAATTAGACCTAGGGCAGTGTTTCTTCATCAGATTTACAACTGTTTTGGTACAAATTTCAGGTCATAGTAAGGAATATCAGTGGTGGCCCAGTATGAAATTCTTTCCCATACGAGTTGTCCTGTGTACGAGTTGGTCGCGTACGAGTTGGTCCGCGTACGGTGTTCATGTACGACTAGAAGTTACGAGTTGATCTGTTTTCGTAAACGTTACACTATAGTGTACGAATCCACACTCCCCGTCTCGTCTACCATCAACTGCTGGTGCTACACATTTCCAAAACGTAGTGAATGAATTCATGCCATTCTCTCCAAGTCCATTCTCATAACTTTAGTCTTTGTTAGAAATGCTTTGCATGCTTTTTCGCATGTACAACCCGATCATCAGCACAGTACGAAAGAGGCACACAGCGGCCATAATGGAAAGCGCCACCGATCGACAGACCCATGCACATTATATTTGCACGGTGCGCGTACGTACGTACCGCGGCGTGCGGCCCGCCCCCGCGCCTGAGCTGCATGCGATGTATGCCTCGTTTATTAACGTGTCCCTTTGTATTATATGATACGGTAATATATAACGGTCATGTTTATAACATGGCGTATAACGTCCTCAAGCCTCACTTATTAACAACGGTGGCTAGTTGAATCGGGTGGTTACACTAGGTGGTGGGTCGGCAGCGGGGAGCGAGCCGTAGCGCGGGTATTGCGGGCCTGTAGGCTCGGGGTTCTCTGCACTACACCGGTGGGGAATTTCGGGTCTGCGGGGCCTGGCCTCCGCGTTCATTTTTCTTTCTTAATCACAGGTAGGCAGTTGCTACCTGTGATTTATCTTCTTGTTGAGTGAGTCAGCAGTTGTGACTCACTCTTCGTTGTATATATTTAATATAGTCAATACCGTTACAAGCTTGTAACGGTATTTTTATTTTTGTGAAAGAAATCCAAGTCGGATTTTTCCTTTCCTTTTTTCTTTCTTGGCTTAGCATGCCGTCAAACGCTAGCGAAGCCAGGCGTCTCCGAGCCCTCGAACTTAGTTTTGGGGGCAAGGAGACGTCAAGTGATGTGTTCAAGGCCCTCAAGGGGGTCGGGATTATCCCGGCCACTCACCTTGAGGCCTTGCAACCTTTACCTGGCGGCCGATTTGACATGACGTTCAAATCGGTCGCACTAGCTCGAAAGTTTGAGCCAGTTTTAGACCGGCTTCCAGGTTGCCGTGTATCATCATTCGGCCTGAAGCTGGTCACTGTCAAGTACGTTGAGATGGACGTGGACGACAATGTCGTCCGGTCCATCTTGTCTAGGTACGGCAGGGTCCACAAGGGAAGATTCCAAACCTACCCTGAGGAACCTGCCGTATTCACTGGCACCCGACAGTACTTAATGTCGGGTGTCAAATCTATACCGTCGGTTCTCCGCATTGGGAACCGCAACGCCTGGGTCGGCCACTCCGGCCAAACCCGGACGTGCGCCCGGTGCGGGGACCCGACACACTCGGCAAACAAATGTAGTACCGTAAGGTGCTACAAATGTTTGCTTGTAGGCCACCCTTCTGGGGAATGCCCCAACAGGGTGGTTTGTACTTTGTGCGAGGAGGAGGGGCATGGCTTTAAGCTGTGTCCCAAATCCTTCGCCAGGAAAGTTCAGCCCACCAAACGGTGGGCTGATGTAGTAGTGCAGGGGAAGTCTGCTCCGGTACCATCTGTTGGAGCGGAATCCTCTCCTGCCAAATCTAGTGGGTTGGAGTCTTCTCCGTCTTCCCCCGAGTCCACGCCCGTTTTGGACGTGGCGGCGGCGGAGAAGTCCAACCCAGCTGTAACTCCCGGGTCTGATTTGTCAGACTCGGAGAGTTCCGAGTCGTCGAATTTTGAATTGCCTCGAGCATCGTGCATTCAATGCTCGAGGCAGATAGGCCCTCTGAAGTCTCCGGTCGCGTGGGAATGTTTCCATTGCGACCGTGGGATTTCGAGGGCTATGCCCTTTCATGTGGCCGGCTGCGCAGACTGCACGGGTATTAACGCCAAGCCCGTGGTGTCTTGCGACGCCATTGACTGCCAGGCGGCTGCAATAGATAGGGCGGTGGGTTTTTTACCCGTTAGAGGGAAGAGGAAGATGAAGAAGAGGGCTCGTCATCCCTCTTCTGGCTCCGATTCTCCCTCTTCGGGTGCAGTCCCCAAAAAAATCTCGGGGAAATGTCTCTCAGACTCATCTGAGTCTGAGATGAAAGTGGATGAGCCTACAAAGTCATCCAAAATTAGTGCTGTCCCCCGCACAACACCTTTGGGGGACACACAAACTAGCCGGTCCGAGCCCCAGGGCCCGGATACGGACAAGCGGGTGGGGGACAGTAGTTCTCCCCCCGCTGCCACTCTAGACTCGGGTGGTAAACCGAAAGGTGATCCACCCGAGTAATATGTTCACTTCAGCACACCATGGTCAATTTGCTTTCATTGAATGTCAATGGAATGCGTGACCCCGTGAAGAGGAGACGCGTTTTTAGTCTTTGTCGGGAGTATGATATTTCCTGTCTTCAGGAGTGTCATATTTCTGGCAATGACGATTTAGTTTCTTGGCAGGCGGAGTGGAGGGGGAAGATTTTTGCCAGTTTTGGCACATCTTCTTCCTGCGGGACCGTCATCCTTCTGCCTGCCAAAAGTCCTTTTGAATTTTCTGATCTTTCCATCGATTCTGATGGAAGGATCGTTTCTGGAATTTTGCGCGGTCCGGGGGGAGGAAAGGGTGTGCGATTGTGCACAGTTTATGCCCCGACTGACCCCAGGTCGCGTCGTCTCTTCTTCACGGAGTTGTCTTGTTTCTTGACGGGTAGTTGTCCTGTTATTTTAGCAGGAGACTTCAACTGTGTCCTGGATTTAGAGCTTGACCGCCGTGGTTCAGATTCCACATCTTGTGGGATCGGCGCCGCGGAGCTCGGTCACCTCATTTCCGACTTTTCTTTTAAGGACTGCTGGCGGTCTTTCAACCCGTCCACGCATTCTTTTACATGGCGAAATGCGGCAAACACGATCGCTAGCCGGCTGGATCGTATTTACGCATCCAGTTCGGTGGGTGTCGTGTCTTGCGGGCATTCGCCATGCTATTTCAGTGACCATGACTGTGTTGATTTGAAATTTAATTTCCCGGAGATTGCCGGCGCCGGTCGGGGTTTTTGGAAATGTAATGTTTCCGTCCTGGCCGACGCTGGCTTTCAAACGGATTTCAGAAAGGCTTATGCGGGCTGGCGGACTCTCAAGGAGGGGTACGGAACCGAACTCCTCTGGTGGGAGGACGTCAAGTCCCGCATTAAGCGATTTATTATTTCCTTTTCTTGCCGTTTGGTAAGAAATAGACGACGGCGCAGGGAGTCACTTGTGGCTGCCCTGCGCTCAGTCGTTTCCGCCCTCAATTCCGGGCAATGTAACCCTGAGGTTCTTGCTCGGCACGAGGAAATTAGAAACGAGCTTGCTAAACTGGACGACTTTGAAGCGGAGGGGGCTCGGATCCGTGCGCGGGTTCGTGACCTCGAGGAAGGGGAGAAGCCGTCCAGGTATTTTTACCAGCTCGAGACCGCTCAGGCTCGGAAGAAAACTATTTCTTCCGTTTATAGTCCTGGAGGGGACATTGTTTCCTCTCCGGAAGAAATCTCGACAGTTTATAGAGATTTTTATCTCGATTTGTTTTCGGCCGAGCCTGTGGAGGTTGAATCGCAGTCTCCGTTTCTGGACTCTCTGTCCAATGTTTTGGACGAAGCTAGCCGCATTGACTTGGACAGCCCACTTGGGCTGCCTGAGCTCGATGTGGCTCTACGTAGTATGGCCAACGGTAAGACTCCTGGTGGGGACGGCCTGCCCAAGGAATTCTACGTGAAGTTCTGGGATTTGGTCGGTCCCGACCTTCTCGGGGTCTTCCGTTGTGCCTTTTCTTTTAATAGTCTAGGTGATTCTCAGCGATTGGGAATCATCACACTTTTAGAGAAGGGTGGGGATCCGCTTGATCCTAGGAACAAGCGTCCTATATCCCTTCTCAATGTTGACTACAAGATCCTGTCGAAGGTCTTGTGCCTCCGCCTTGGTCGGGTGTTGCCCGACATTGTCGGTCAGTTTCAAACTTGTGGCGTCAAGGGGAGGTCCATCCATGATAATATCAGACTCCTCCGGGATCTGGTAGCATTCGTGGATGGGAAGAACCTTGACTGCCTTGTTATTTCCCTAGACCAGCAGAAGGCCTTTGACAGGGTCAATTGGGATTTTCTTTTTAAGGTCCTTGACCGTTTTGGTTTTGGACCTAATTTTCGGCACTGGATAGAGCTGTTGTATACAAACATATCCAGTGCCGTTTTAACTAATGGTTCTCTTTCAGAACCCTTTTTAGTCACGAGGGGAGTGAGGCAGGGTTGCCCCCTCTCCCCTCTTTTATACGTGCTTTTTATCGAGCCTTTTGCTCAGACCGTTATTAAAGATAGCCGTCTTGCCGGCCTGACAATCCCTGGGGCCAGTGGCCTCGAATGCAGGGTTCTGCAGTACGCAGACGATACAACCTGCATAGTTCGGGATTTCAGATCGGTGAGGTGGTTGTTTGGCATCATTGATGCATTTTCTCGTGCGAGCGGGTCTCGCCTTAACTTTGCCAAGTCGAAAGGCTTGGTTTTTGGCTCATGGCCAGACTGCCTTCCCGACGAGGTCCCTATCCAGTGGACCAGAGACCCGATTAAAATCAACGGTGTCTGGGTTGGCGGTGGGGACATGGGCCCTATGAATTGGAGAGAGCGGATCCCCAATTTGCAGTCCACCTTGGACATGTGGAAAGGGAGGATGCTCTCTCTTTTAGGCAAGGTGCTGCTGGTCAACACCTTGATTTTAACTCCTTTGTTTTTCTTGGCCCCGGTGTACCCTCTGCCGGTTTCGGTAGAGAAGGTTATCAACCGGGCCATTTTTTCGTTTATTTGGTCTGGCAAGACTGAACTTGTAAAAAGGTCAGTCCTTGTCCAGACTTTAGCTAATGGTGGCCTTGGGGTCACCAATATTCGTCACAAATGTGACGCTTTCTTTGTCAGTGGGTTTAAGGTTTTGTTGAGTGACGATGGTCCTCCTTGGAGATATTTTTCTCTGTACTGGGCGGCCTCGTCACTCCTTGGGGTTCTCCCCCGTAACATCTGGAGGAATGATACCCCACACGCCTTCCAACCCACTGGGTTTTATCGCCATTTTTGCAGGCTGGTCCTGCTTGTATCTACAATTTCGCCGGATATTGACTGGGGGCCAATTACGGTCCGACAACTGTATGACCTGTTGTCAGGTCAGCAGCCGGTCCAGTGTCCGGCGGTTAGGTGCGATGATTTTCTTCATCTTTTTAAATTGTTTCACTCCTCCAATTTGAGTAACCGCTTGCGCGACTTGAATTGGAGGGTGATATGGGGGGCCTTGAAAACTTCCCAACGTTTAGGCCATTGGGGCATTGGTGACGGCCAGTGTCCTCGGGTTGGCTGTGCCGCTCCCGAGTCACTGGGCCACGTTTTCTGGGACTGCCCTTTTGTTTACATTTTGTGGGCATGGGTCGAACACATTGGTGGTAAAGCCCTAGCCCGCTATTTTTCCCTGACCCGCTCCTGCGTTTTGTATGGGTCAGGGCTGGAGACCAGGCCAGACTCTCTTCTGGTCTGGTATTTGATTAGCACGGTGAAGTGGTTGGTTTGGTGTTCGCGCTGTGAGACAATAGGGAGCTTTCGTTTTACACGACGGATGGCTCTACGACGGTGAAAATGAGGCCTCGAGCCATCTGCGCATGCGTCGACTTTGAGTGTTCGTCGACCCTCGTTTTCTACGACGGTACTCTGCACGAATCTGCGTTGTGCTGAAAACGGCAACGTTTAGCGCGCGCATATCCAGCTTTGACCTACGACCCAAACTTTTGACGTATTGCAGGCAAGATGGATGCCACAAAAGTGTTGGAGAGTATTTATTCGGTAAGTTTTCATCATCGGTTTAATGTAAATAAATTAATAAGTGGTTGGCCTAGCTGACTGTCACTAGGCCCTAGACCTATCCTATCCTTTCACAGATTGTAAGGTGTCTTGCGTGGTTACTACACAGGTTTGTGATGGTGTTTTAAACTCAGTGTATTTTGCAACTTCGTGAACTTCGAAGTCAACTGTACGTCACCATATTAAAAGTAGGCCTAGGCCTGCCTACAGCATACAGTGTGCATTGAAAATGCTGGGCCTTAAACTTGTTACGAAAAGTATCCTACACAGGCGCCACCGCTACTAACCACTGGCCTAAAGTAAAAGTAATGTAGGCATTCTAATCACGGGCTTGCCCCCCCCCCCCCCCCAAATAAAAGGGGGAAAAGGATTGGGCAGGCCTAGGCCTAGGCAGGGCTATCCTAGACTTTTTTGGCCTAATTCAATCAACAGATAAATTAATAATTAAAATAAACCCACAATCACAACAATTAATTGATAAAAACTTGTTTAGAAAAAAAATTGGGGCCCTGTTTTTATCCTGCTCCATGAATTAGGTAACAAAGGCCTACAAATGGTTATAAAAATTAGACTTAGTTTGATTGGGCCTACTGTGTAATCACATTTTCAAAATTACAGGAAAGTATGACAGATAAGAAGCCCGCAGGCGAAGAGGATGGTAGAGAGAAGCTGATCAGTAAGCCTACCGATAAGAAGTAAGTTCAAGATAGATTTCAAGATGAGTATGTTATTCACAACCTTGTTCTTATTAAAGTGGGCAATTGCACGATAATTCACATTTCATCTTATTCCCAAATTGACACTTTTCAGAAGTGTAATTTCCCCACATCCGGTATATTTGGAAAATTTGATAGATGTATGTTAATTAGATATTATGTTACACCTTGTCTGGCAGACCAAAAATGCTCCCATTTTCTGTTTGCCACTCCAGCATGCACTGAATTACATCTCATCAAGTTTACCTGAAATTATTGTAGAAAATACATAGCTGATGTCTCCTGACAACGCAAGGGCATACTAACCACACAACTCCGAAAAAATAGCTTTCACATGTTATGTACTGCAACCCCTCTCCTTCCTGCATTCATTGTGTCATCTCAATTATAATTGGTGTTTGAAATGTCTTATCCCATATGTTGGTTTTAGATCCTCATCTCAAGATCTTGATGATTTTGAAGTAAATAAAAGTAACTACTGAACAGCTAAAAACAGCAACCGATAAGTCTGGATGAAATAAGTTTGCGAAATGGGTGCACCAAGTTTCTTTTATCTCAGTCAGTGCAAAATTGTTGAACTGACCATATGCATGTTAATTAAAGTGAAGAACTAAACAAAAAGCCTTTACCGAAACAGGAAATGGCAATTTAGTTCTCCTCCTTGTAGCACAGATTTTGCTAACTTTATTTCCCAGGAAGAAGTCACAATGGAATGAAGGTATGGAGGTTTGTTTACTCCGTGAACTCGTGGTGCAAAACCCCTTCAGGCACAGACATGGGACGCAGGAGAGAGGAAAGGTATGGGAGCAGGTTGCCACAGCTCTCCAACCTCTTACTGAAGCATTCAAGACGGCCATAACCCTCAACCAAAGAACTGTCCGAGATAAGTACAAGGGGCTGAAAGCAAAACTGAAACACGCAAACAACAAAGACAGGGCTGCATCTGGTATCAGCACAGAGGAGACAGATACACAGAGAGAAATCAGAGATCTACTCGAGCAGCTGGATGAGATGGAGTGTGACGCAGAGCTTATCCCATCTCAGAAAAAGGATGAAGAAGAAAAGAAGAGATTGGATGGAGTGGAGATGCAAAAGCTGATGTTGGAAAGATTTTCTGAGACCAAAAAGAGGTATTGTTGACTAGCTATGAACAATTCAAAACCAAATTCAGCTAAAAAGAGATTTTCTGAATATTACTTAGTCTATATTGACTTCAGTGTCTAGACAAGAAACAGTGGAAACCATATCATTGTTTACATGTTTATGTATGCTAACTGGCCAAATAAAATGTTAAATTCCAAAGTTAACTAAATTTTCTAAATCCAAGATAAAGTTGCATAATATGAAAACCCCCATTATAGTCTTTGTAGCATGTGAATTTATTTTGTATTAAACATTGGTCTTTCAGACAGAGTGGTGAAAGTACATGTACCACACCGAGGAAGAGGAGAAACAATGGCACAGAGACTTTCAGTATTCTAGAGAGAAACATTGAGTTAGATCAAGAATTTAGAAAAGAGGAGATGATGAGAAGGAAAGAGGAAGAGGAAAGAAGAAAGCAAGAAGAAAAAGAAAGGAATCTGAGGTTTGAGTTTCTGCAACAGCAGCAATTGCAACATCAACAGCAAATGCAACAACAGCAGCAACAAATGCAGCATCAAGTCCTTCAACAGCAGCAGTTTATGCAACAACAAGCACAGCAGACACAGACCATGATGATGGCATTGCTCAAATCTCTTGAAAAGAAAGACTGAACTGAAAGTTGTGGGTATCCAACTTGGTGCTTGTACTTGGTTACAAGCTTTACCTATGTACATGTCTTTCTGTCAGCACAAGTATATGCAAATAGATATATACCTAACATTTTAAAATTAAAGTTGGTGTTTTACTGTTTCTGTTCAGAAGCTTTACTCATATAAGCAATTTATCACTAATATTATGTTCCGAGGACACTAAAGGCCAGTTCATACTTCACGCGAATTCCACAATGAAGTGAATTTGTCAGGGAAACGTCAAACGTCACAATGAAACCTCAAAATTTGATACGCTTTCGCATTCGCATAAACTGGCAATGACATGTAAATTACAAAAATGTTGTTTTCTCTGCAGAATATTGATTATTGTTAAATGTGTTTAATATTGTGAATAGTCATACCATTTTAATGACAGTGTGACAATTAACTGTTTGGCTTGGAAATCATTTGAATCAAACCAGTACACTATAAAAATTCTCAAATAAAAACTTTCACTAGAATTCTGCCAGACTGCTGTATTTATTATAATTTTCTCACTCTTTGGGTTCACAGTAACATTTGCAGGTACATGTATATGCATCTTTGACCTTTCAGGTATCATTCTGGCTGACTATAAATCTTATATAACAAATATAATTATTAATAAATAATAAATATGATTGCCATATTATATAACAATAATATATAAAATATAATTCCGAAACATTTTGCATAGAGTCAAATATTACATCTATAACTAGGAGAAGTAGAGCCCTGAATATCCCAAATGGCCAAATTTCACTGATAGTTTGTTTAGGGGTATTTGAATACTTTGAAGCATGTACTTTCATGAACATCTGTCAATTCATGTACTGTGCACTTGAATAGAAAATGACAGTTGTAATGATTAGTCACTATACATTTATTTGACACAAAAATTTTGTAAAGAAAAATTACACCAAAATGTCCAGAGAATAGGTGGTACATTGAAATACAGTTCAAGGTCATTGTGATTTGACAAATAAATCACCTTGTTATAACAGATACATGTACCTTGTATTATCATCCATGTATCCTTGTATTATGAAATTGCTTTGTGTTATACAGTACAAGTTGAATTGGAAAGTAATGGTTTTTAATATTACTGTCAACGTAAAAAGCTTACTGTAATGAACCACACGGGGTACTGTAGAACATTGCACAGTTGTTTGGATTGCAGATGATATAGAAACAAACTTTATAGGTGCATATTAAACATCTGATTAAGAACCGATTGAGCATTGCAAACATCAAAAAAGAAAAAGAATTACCTAATTATTATGGAACAAGTTGCTGGACTGTTAAAAAATGAGTCTAAAGCATCATGTACAATCATGGCACCTGGTGTGCTGACATTTTCAAGAAAAGTGGCATTTTTGTATCAATTTACAATGCTGTTCAGCCAACCCAGTTTTTTTTTTATTCGAATATGCCCCCAATTTACCATTTATGTTTAGTCTGAATTTTGATGAACGGGTGTATGTTCATGTAAGTTGGTCTGGTCCCCTGACCTAGTTACAATTCCATAATGTCTATAAATTGCTCCAATTCAATTTCAGTGGGGTCCAGGAAGCAGACTACAAGAAAACAATGGTTTTTACTGGTTTTCTGGCATCTGCAAACACAAAACTTCAAATAAGTCAGTGTAACAATAAAATAGTAACCCCAAATCTATCCATTTCTGAAAAATTACACCCAGAGCAAATGTTGTTTATAAAACTGTATGCATTTCTTTTAAAGGGAATGTACATCATTGGCTTTTGCTATAATTATCAGAAATTGACTATTTGAGAGGTTAGTATAATAGATCAAATATTGTTAAACTTACATGTTTGAAATTTTGCGTCCGAAAATGCTGGAAAAAACCAAGAAACACAAAAGTGTTCAAGTAGTCTGGTTCCCTGACTCAACTAAAGATGAAATGGATCAATTTATAGATGCTGGAAAATTGTAATGTAAGGAAACCAGTCTAGCTGGCCTGCATCCGTTCATAAACATGTAACCAATAGCAAACATAATTTTGACTGAAAAAAAAAGTAGTGGAAAAATAGTTAGGTTTTTCCAACGGTAGTCGGCCAACCACCGTTGGAAATGATACAAAAATACCACTTTTCCGGAAAATGACTTCACACCTGGTGCCATAATTTTACAGGATGCTTAAGACTGTCATTTACCAACATCCTAGTACACATGTAAGGTATGTCGTAAGAATTTGGTAGTTTTGTTTTTCGATGTTTGCAAATGTTGTATATTCCCTTTAATCATAAGCCAAACATAAAATGGCGGCTCTTCATGTGCAACTCTTTTCTTTCCCCTTTTAATACACAGATTCAGATGAATATGAAGTGGAGTGTTTGACGGAAAGAAAAAAACTAAGTGGCAAAATATACTACCTAGTAAAATGGAAGGGTTTTACTGAGCAGACATGGGAACCAGCAGGCAATGTCTCATACCAGCTGCGTAGCAACTTTAGTAAGAAATAGAAACGATAAAGGGGGGGGGGGGGCCAAGACAATGTATTTTCAGTGATACTTCCTTTCTTTCATTTAAATTTTAAAACCTTTTCCCCCATTTGAATTGAATTGTTAACTGGAGCTACCATTATTTTTTCTTGATAAAAAGAGAACTTGATCCATGTCATAATTATCGTTTAAGAAGTCTTTCACTTCTAGAGATTGCTCATTGACACAAATTCACCAAACTTCAGAAAATGTTAGTCAGTCTAAGTCCAAAAAGAAAAAAAAAAAGGTTTTGGATCATATGGTGCTTGTAGCTTGTGCAGTGTAAAACAAATAATAACAAAAATATTAAATAAATAAAATGCAACGAAAAGTAATAAGTGCCCCTAAATGCTAAATTGCTTTTCTTTTATGTTCAATGACATACAGGTGTAATGTAATCTGTACCTCTGGCGATATTAAATATACCTTCTATGAAATACTAATAAAAGAACAGCTGCAACTGCTACGCAGCTGGTATGAGACATTGCATGCTGGTTCCAATGCATGCCATGTTTGAACAACAGTACAGTCTGAGCTAGGTGCATTCCGATCACGAGCCGCATGGGCATCAGTGTGCATTCGCCACATCTTCATGTATACATGTACATCTCAATTGGAGATGCCTGGTGATGTAGGCTGACATTCATGTTCTTCATATGGGAGAAATGCACCTAGGCACCAGCTGCATTTCTACATATCTGTTGTTTATTTTATCATTTGTAATTTTATCATTTGTAATTTGTACTATTTTTCTCTCTTTATTGGTATTATGTTTTTTTCTGAGTAAATTGGATTTATTGTGTTTCAGCGCCTTGACTACCTTAATACATGTGTAGGTATGGCGCTTCAGATCCGTCAGAATAACTTACGTGCTGAAATATAGCAGTTTTTTTTCACCGAACATTGGGCCTCCATAAAACTGTAAAAATGGGGGGGGGGGGGGGGAAGCTGGTTGTCAACACAAATAATCAATTCAAAATCGAAGGGGGGGGGGGGGGCTGGTGCAATATTTTGAATTAAAGGTGCTGTTGAAAACATACGATCATGCACACTGTATCACTTAATAGTGTACACTTTAATACATTAATTTTTAGTATCAGAGCGAGGGGGGTGGGTTCCAAATTTTTGTCACTATAATTATACAAATTAGGTTCTTTTTGAGTCGGGGGGGGGGATTGATCCCCAAACAACCACCCCCCCCCCCGGATCCGTGCTTAGTGTGGGTCAGGTTCATGAAATATAACTGATTTATAATGGATTATGCAAAGCTTCATCAAATTATTGATATCAACGTAGTTTAGTCACTTACTATGAATGTCCTGTATACATGTTTTCCAGAACCTTTTTTTCTTCAAAATTAAATGTATTTGAAAATATTATTGCAACATAAAGCCGTTATTTGTTTACTTGTTTGTATGTATGTTATTTTTCCAGCTTTTATCTGATCTACATGTAGGTGTTACTCATGTGAAAAAGGCAAACATTAAACAGTTTGAAAAGTTTCATCATCAAATTATTAAAATAACGTAGTTGAGTCATTTAAATGAATGTACATGTACATGTATACATGTTTTTCCAAAACCTTTCTTTTTTTCATAAATTAAACATGTTTGAAAATACTATTGCAACTTATTGCACTTGCATTATGTTTTCACTTGTTTTTTTTTGTATTTTTGTCACTTTTATCTGATATACAGTGTATGTATGTATGTATGCCTAAATAAATAAACACAACCATAATTGAATCCTATAAAAATGGGCAGTTTTTGTTATTCTTTTGCTATTTGTGCAAGAACCAATTTCGGGGTTGTGTGTATTGCCTGGAGAATGGCGTTTTTACCTACATACAATTACGTGGCCGTACGTAGCTAGTGTAGGCCTGTAATGGTAATAAAACTGGGCTAGTATTACATTAGTCTTGACCAAGGCTATCAGCTTGTTCCCATACGAGCTTGTTCCGGCTACCGCACACCGCGCGCACCGCGACACACTAGTATACTGTTAGCCTCAATGACCCTTGCGTGTGCTTTGTGTGCATGTATGTACCTCCCACACACATTTCCGCAAACAGCCGTACAGTAAGTCGAGGCGGAGGATAGCCTTGACGCAACTGTGTAGGCCCAATATGATAATTAGTACGCGCTATGGTAAACAGTCTTCTCTCATGGTACGACATACAATTCGTAAGTACGTGTGAAATACATATGTCGTACGTATAAGATATATGTTGCACATGGTACGAATTCAGAGAGAGATTTTTTTTACCATGCCCCTGTATGACAGTTTCGTATCCATCCCAAAGTCAATATTAAATAGCTTGTTTCTTGCAGTTAATTCATACGGGTGTGACATGACTTATAGATATGAGTTTTCCTGCATGATTCGATGAAATGAATACAATTTGACCTGGGTCTGAATTGACCTGTTCCCTACATTCGCTGTCGGCAGAATGTCACGGGGTAGCAGCGTGATAATGTACGCTGTTACACCGACAATAAATGTCGGCAGCTACATGTATGACTGTCCCATTCGCAATACATTGGAAATATATCATCATTTTGAACAAGTGTTCATTCATGTAGCGGCATATTTCATTTGTTTGGAATGAAACTGGAGAAATGGTTTAAAATGGGATTGAAAATTGAAATACCTGGACATTTATTTTTGAGTGAACATTCGTGGCGTATACAGTAATTTGCAGGCTACATGAAAAAAAGGCATGAATATGTATGTCGCGGGTCCAAGTTTACGGGCTTTGATTGGATATTGTGTAATATATGCGCATCAGAAATATTCGGCCGAATTCGGCCGAAAAAATTAAGAAACACATAGAATTTGCCACGGTTGCTTCAAGGCTTTCCTCTGCCTCAATTTACTGAACGGCTGTTTGCGGAAGTGTGTATGGGAGGTACATACATGCACACAAAGCACACGCAAGGGTCGTTGAGGCTAACAGTATACTAGTGTGTCGCGGCGCGCGCGATGTGCGGTAGCCGGAACAAGCTCGTACATGTATGGGAACAAGCTGGTAATTACATTGGTGATCATGTATCTACTACGGTACTGGTTTATATAAGGCCAAAAAAAACAAGTTCTGCTTCTGATTACATGGCACTTGAAAACAGGGTAGATGTACATGTAGGTAGGGACCTTTTTGGTGCAATTTTTTTTGTGTACGAATATATGGAGGCATCTGCATGTATGTGCGAGTAATCAAGAAAAATATGATTTTGGGTGTTTTTTTCTCACTTTCCCCATACAAAAATAGGGTAGGGGCTGGCAGAATAGGGTACATGAACATGTAGGTAGGGAAACCAGAAGCAGAACTTTTTTTATGGTTGGCCTAACACTGAACAAATTCCACATTGTATTGGACATACATATAGTTTGAGACATTAAGAACGTACAGGAATGTCAGATTAGGCGTAAAGGGCAGGGTTTTGAATTGTTGAGGGAAATTGGATAGTAAAATGGCAATGACGACGACAAAATGCAACACGAAAATAAAGATGGCAATCACCGCGCAATGTACCATAACGCGTTAGGCGCGATGAATCATGCGACACCAACCGTTGTAATTTCTACCCCTTATTTTGAGAGAAGTAGCTCTCGAGAGTCACCATAATTGACGCAGAAATGCTTGCAACGCACGCGTGTTGTCAAACGCAAATTGAATGCGAGTGCGTCAAAACATACATTGTATCCTCATCATTTTAGGGGGTCTGACGATACATGATGTATGCTTTAAAAAGGTAATTTTTTAGTAGAACAAAACAACCTTGCCTCTAATTTGATCAAACCTAAACAGGCACCCTACACTACACAATTGCCCAAACAAACATGATGCAGTAGGCCTACTGCATTGAAATTATAAAGGCAACAGGACAACTTGTAGTCGTACTTGAACCAACTCGTCGTACGCAAGACAAGCGAGACAACTCTTACGTCTGTACGTGAACTAGCCCCATAAATGTGGCCTAGTATTTACTGGACTGCCTCCGTAAACATAGGCCACACATCCACATGTACAAAACGTGTCGACTTTGCCAAATTTTGATTTTCACATTTAGACTTACTTTGTAGGTTTTTTTTGCTTTAGAAGCATTCTCACCCTCTATATAGCCTAATCAGAAAGTGCTGCCTTTTTCAGATGTCCATTTTTCGTGAAATTTCCAGATACATTTGCACACGTTTGCGTATCAAAATTTCAACATGAAATTTCACAAAAATTAGACATCTGAAAAAGGCAGCACTTTCTGATTAGCCTATATATAGAGGGTGAGAATGCTTCTAAAGCAAAAAAAACCTACAAAGTAAGCCTAAATGTGAAAATCAAAATTTGGCAAAATCGACACGATTTTGTACATGTGGATGTGTGGCCTATGTTTATGGAGGCAGTCCAGTAAATAGGCCACATTTATGGGGCTATACGTGAACCAACTAAACTTGTACTACTCACTACTAGGCCCCTTAGTTGTACGCCAGCCAACTCGTACACTGGCCAAAATTAAATTCATGCCATTTGGTAAGAATGATACTGGGCCACCTCTCAGACTCAGACCTCCTGCATGATTTCTGGGACTGGGCTAGACCCGTGAACGTGGCGTTGTACTTGTAGTTTAAAAGCCACGTCCGACGTCCACGGGTCTAGGACTGGGCCAGTACACAAAAGGTTCAATTAGACCTAGGGCAGTGTTTCTTCATCAGATTTACAACTGTTTTGGTACAAATTTCAGGTCATAGTAAGGAATATCAGTGGTGGCCCAGTATGAAATTCTTTCCCATACGAGTTGTCCTGTGTACGAGTTGGTCGCGTACGAGTTGGTCCGCGTACGGTGTTCATGTACGACTAGAAGTTACGAGTTGATCTGTTTTCGTAAACGTTACACTATAGTGTACGAATCCACACTCCCCGTCTCGTCTACCATCAACTGCTGGTGCTACACATTTCCAAAACGTAGTGAATGAATTCATGCCATTCTCTCCAAGTCCATTCTCATAACTTTAGTCTTTGTTAGAAATGCTTTGCATGCTTTTTCGCATGTACAACCCGATCATCAGCACAGTACGAAAGAGGCACACAGCGGCCATAATGGAAAGCGCCACCGATCGACAGACCCATGCACATTATATTTGCACGGTGCGCGTACGTACGTACCGCGGCGTGCGGCCCGCCCCCGCGCCTGAGCTGCATGCGATGTATGCCTCGTTTATTAACGTGTCCCTTTGTATTATATGATACGGTAATATATAACGGTCATGTTTATAACATGGCGTATAACGTCCTCAAGCCTCACTTATTAACAACGGTGGCTAGTTGAATCGGGTGGTTACACTAGGTGGTGGGTCGGCAGCGGGGAGCGAGCCGTAGCGCGGGTATTGCGGGCCTGTAGGCTCGGGGTTCTCTGCACTACACCGGTGGGGAATTTCGGGTCTGCGGGGCCTGGCCTCCGCGTTCATTTTTCTTTCTTAATCACAGGTAGGCAGTTGCTACCTGTGATTTATCTTCTTGTTGAGTGAGTCAGCAGTTGTGACTCACTCTTCGTTGTATATATTTAATATAGTCAATACCGTTACAAGCTTGTAACGGTATTTTTATTTTTGTGAAAGAAATCCAAGTCGGATTTTTCCTTTCCTTTTTTCTTTCTTGGCTTAGCATGCCGTCAAACGCTAGCGAAGCCAGGCGTCTCCGAGCCCTCGAACTTAGTTTTGGGGGCAAGGAGACGTCAAGTGATGTGTTCAAGGCCCTCAAGGGGGTCGGGATTATCCCGGCCACTCACCTTGAGGCCTTGCAACCTTTACCTGGCGGCCGATTTGACATGACGTTCAAATCGGTCGCACTAGCTCGAAAGTTTGAGCCAGTTTTAGACCGGCTTCCAGGTTGCCGTGTATCATCATTCGGCCTGAAGCTGGTCACTGTCAAGTACGTTGAGATGGACGTGGACGACAATGTCGTCCGGTCCATCTTGTCTAGGTACGGCAGGGTCCACAAGGGAAGATTCCAAACCTACCCTGAGGAACCTGCCGTATTCACTGGCACCCGACAGTACTTAATGTCGGGTGTCAAATCTATACCGTCGGTTCTCCGCATTGGGAACCGCAACGCCTGGGTCGGCCACTCCGGCCAAACCCGGACGTGCGCCCGGTGCGGGGACCCGACACACTCGGCAAACAAATGTAGTACCGTAAGGTGCTACAAATGTTTGCTTGTAGGCCACCCTTCTGGGGAATGCCCCAACAGGGTGGTTTGTACTTTGTGCGAGGAGGAGGGGCATGGCTTTAAGCTGTGTCCCAAATCCTTCGCCAGGAAAGTTCAGCCCACCAAACGGTGGGCTGATGTAGTAGTGCAGAGGAAGTCTGCTCCGGTACCATCTGTTGGAGCGGAATCCTCTCCTGCCAAATCTAGTGGGTTGGAGTCTTCTCCGTCTTCCCCCGAGTCCACGCCCGTTTTGGACGTGGCGGCGGCGGAGAAGTCCAACCCAGCTGTAACTCCCGGGTCTGATTTGTCAGACTCGGAGAGTTCCGAGTCGTCGAATTTTGAATTGCCTCGAGCATCGTGCATTCAATGCTCGAGGCAGATAGGCCCTCTGAAGTCTCCGGTCGCGTGGGAATGTTTCCATTGCGACCGTGGGATTTCGAGGGCTATGCCCTTTCATGTGGCCGGCTGCGCAGACTGCACGGGTATTAACGCCAAGCCCGTGGTGTCTTGCGACGCCATTGACTGCCAGGCGGCTGCAATAGATAGGGCGGTGGGTTTTTTACCCGTTAGAGGGAAGAGGAAGATGAAGAAGAGGGCTCGTCATCCCTCTTCTGGCTCCGATTCTCCCTCTTCGGGTGCAGTCCCCAAAAAAATCTCGGGGAAATGTCTCTCAGACTCATCTGAGTCTGAGATGAAAGTGGATGAGCCTACAAAGTCATCCAAAATTAGTGCTGTCCCCCGCACAACACCTTTGGGGGACACACAAACTATCCGGTCCGAGCCCCAGGGCCCGGATACGGACAAGCGGGTGGGGGACAGTAGTTCTCCCCCCGCTGCCACTCTAGACTCGGGTGGTAAACCGAAAGGTGATCCACCCGAGTAATATGTTCACTTCAGCACACCATGGTCAATTTGCTTTCATTGAATGTCAATGGAATGCGTGACCCCGTGAAGAGGAGACGCGTTTTTAGTCTTTGTCGGGAGTATGATATTTCCTGTCTTCAGGAGTGTCATATTTCTGGCAATGACGATTTAGTTTCTTGGCAGGCGGAGTGGAGGGGGAAGATTTTTGCCAGTTTTGGCACATCTTCTTCCTGCGGGACCGTCATCCTTCTGCCTGCCAAAAGTCCTTTTGAATTTTCTGATCTTTCCATCGATTCTGATGGAAGGATCGTTTCTGGAATTTTGCGCGGTCCGGGGGGAGGAAAGGGTGTGCGATTGTGCACAGTTTATGCCCCGACTGACCCCAGGTCGCGTCGTCTCTTCTTCACGGAGTTGTCTTGTTTCTTGACGGGTAGTTGTCCTGTTATTTTAGCAGGAGACTTCAACTGTGTCCTGGATTTAGAGCTTGACCGCCGTGGTTCAGATTCCACATCTTGTGGGATCGGCGCCGCGGAGCTCGGTCACCTCATTTCCGACTTTTCTTTTAAGGACTGCTGGCGGTCTTTCAACCCGTCCACGCATTCTTTTACATGGCGAAATGCGGCAAACACGATCGCTAGCCGGCTGGATCGTATTTACGCATCCAGTTCGGTGGGTGTCGTGTCTTGCGGGCATTCGCCATGCTATTTCAGTGACCATGACTGTGTTGATTTGAAATTTAATTTCCCGGAGATTGCCGGCGCCGGTCGGGGTTTTTGGAAATGTAATGTTTCCGTCCTGGCCGACGCTGGCTTTCAAACGGATTTCAGAAAGGCTTATGCGGGCTGGCGGACTCTCAAGGAGGGGTACGGAAACGAACTCCTCTGGTGGGAGGACGTCAAGTCCCGCATTAAGCGATTTATTATTTCCTTTTCTTGCCGTTTGGTAAGAAATAGACGACGGCGCAGGGAGTCACTTGTGGCTGCCCTGCGCTCAGTCGTTTCCGCCCTCAATTCCGGGCAATGTAACCCTGAGGTTCTTGCTCGGCACGAGGAAATTAGAAACGAGCTTGCTAAACTGGACGACTTTGAAGCGGAGGGGGCTCGGATCCGTGCGCGGGTTCGTGACCTCGAGGAAGGGGAGAAGCCGTCCAGGTATTTTTACCAGCTCGAGACCGCTCAGGCTCGGAAGAAAACTATTTCTTCCGTTTATAGTCCTGGAGGGGACATTGTTTCCTCTCCGGAAGAAATCTCGACAGTTTATAGAGATTTTTATCTCGATTTGTTTTCGGCCGAGCCTGTGGAGGTTGAATCGCAGTCTCCGTTTCTGGAATCTCTGTCCAATGTTTTGGACGAAGCTAGCCGCATTGACTTGGACAGCCCACTTGGGCTGCCTGAGCTCGATGTGGCTCTACGTAGTATGGCCAACGGTAAGACTCCTGGTGGGGACGGCCTGCCCAAGGAATTCTACGTGAAGTTCTGGGATTTGGTCGGTCCCGACCTTCTCGGGGTCTTCCGTTGTGCCTTTTCTTTTAATAGTCTAGGTGATTCTCAGCGATTGGGAATCATCACACTTTTAGAGAAGGGTGGGGATCCGCTTGATCCTAGGAACAAGCGTCCTATATCCCTTCTCAATGTTGACTACAAGATCCTGTCGAAGGTCTTGTGCCTCCGCCTTGGTCGGGTGTTGCCCGACATTGTCGGTCAGTTTCAAACTTGTGGCGTCAAGGGGAGGTCCATCCATGATAATATCAGACTCCTCCGGGATCTGGTAGCATTCGTGGATGGGAAGAACCTTGACTGCCTTGTTATTTCCCTAGACCAGCAGAAGGCCTTTGACAGGGTCAATTGGGATTTTCTTTTTAAGGTCCTTGACCGTTTTGGTTTTGGACCTAATTTTCGGCACTGGATAGAGCTGTTGTATACAAACATATCCAGTGCCGTTTTAACTAATGGTTCTCTTTCAGAACCCTTTTTAGTCACGAGGGGAGTGAGGCAGGGTTGCCCCCTCTCCCCTCTTTTATACGTGCTTTTTATCGAGCCTTTTGCTCAGACCGTTATTAAAGATAGCCGTCTTGCCGGCCTGACAATCCCTGGGGCCAGTGGCCTCGAATGCAGGGTTCTGCAGTACGCAGACGATACAACCTGCATAGTTCGGGATTTCAGATCGGTGAGGCGGTTGTTTGGCATCATTGATGCATTTTCTCGTGCGAGCGGGTCTCGCCTTAACTTTGCCAAGTCGAAAGGCTTGGTTTTTGGCTCATGGCCAGACTGCCTTCCCGACGAGGTCCCTATCCAGTGGACCAGAGACCCGATTAAAATCAACGGTGTCTGGGTTGGCGGTGGGGACATGGGCCCTATGAATTGGAGAGAGCGGATCCCCAATTTGCAGTCCACCTTGGACATGTGGAAAGGGAGGATGCTCTCTCTTTTAGGCAAGGTGCTGCTGGTCAACACCTTGATTTTAACTCCTTTGTTTTTCTTGGCCCCGGTGTACCCTCTGCCGGTTTCGGTAGAGAAGGTTATCAACCGGGCCATTTTTTCGTTTATTTGGTCTGGCAAGACTGAACTTGTAAAAAGGTCAGTCCTTGTCCAGACTTTAGCTAATGGTGGCCTTGGGGTCACCAATATTCGTCACAAATGTGACGCTTTCTTTGTCAGTGGGTTTAAGGTTTTGTTGAGTGACGATGGTCCTCCTTGGAGATATTTTTCTCTGTACTGGGCGGCCTCGTCACTCCTTGGGGTTCTCCCCCGTAACATCTGGAGGAATGATACCCCACACGCCTTCCAACCCACTGGGTTTTATCGCCATTTTTGCAGGCTGGTCCTGCTTGTATCTACAATTTCGCCGGATATTGACTGGGGGCCAATTACGGTCCGACAACTGTATGACCTGTTGTCAGGTCAGCAGCCGGTCCAGTGTCCGGCGGTTAGGTGCGATGATTTTCTTCATCTTTTTAAATTGTTTCACTCCTCCAATTTGAGTAACCGCTTGCGCGACTTGAATTGGAGGGTGATATGGGGGGCCTTGAAAACTTCCCAACGTTTAGGCCATTGGGGCATTGGTGACGGCCAGTGTCCTCGGGTTGGCTGTGCCGCTCCCGAGTCACTGGGCCACGTTTTCTGGGACTGCCCTTTTGTTTACATTTTGTGGGCATGGGTCGAACACATTGGTGGTAAAGCCCTAGCCCGCTATTTTTCCCTGACCCGCTCCTGCGTTTTGTATGGGTCAGGGCTGGAGACCAGGCCAGACTCTCTTCTGGTCTGGTATTTGATTAGCACGGTGAAGTGGTTGGTTTGGTGTTCGCGCTGTGAGACAATAGGGAGCTTTCGTTTTACACGACGGATGGCTCTACGACGGTGAAAATGAGGCCTCGAGCCATCTGCGCATGCGTCGACTTTGAGTGTTCGTCGACCCTCGTTTTCTACGACGGTACTCTGCACGAATCTGCGTTGTGCTGAAAACGGCAACGTTTAGCGCGCGCATATCCAGCTTTGACCTACGACCCAAACTGTTGACGTATTGCAGGCAAGATGGATGCCACAAAAGTGTTGGAGAGTATTTATTCGGTAAGTTTTCATCATCGGTTTAATGTAAATAAATTAATAAGTGGTTGGCCTAGCTGACTGTCACTAGGCCCTAGACCTATCCTATCCTTTCACAGATTGTAAGGTGTCTTGCGTGGTTACTACACAGGTTTGTGATGGTGTTTTAAACTCAGTGTATTTTGCAACTTCGTGAACTTCGAAGTCAACTGTACGTCACCATATTAAAAGTAGGCCTAGGCCTGCCTACAGCATACAGTGTGCATTGAAAATGCTGGGCCTTAAACTTGTTACGAAAAGTATCCTACACAGGCGCCACCGCTACTAACCACTGGCCTAAAGTAAAAGTAATGTAGGCATTCTAATCACGGGCTTGCCCCCCCCCCCCCCAAATAAAAGGGGGAAAAGGATTGGGCAGGCCTAGGCCTAGGCAGGGCTATCCTAGACTTTTTTGGCCTAATTCAATCAACAGATAAATTAATAATTAAAATAAACCCACAATCACAACAATTAATTGATAAAAACTTGTTTAGAAAAAAAATTGGGGCCCTGTTTTTATCCTGCTCCATGAATTAGGTAACAAAGGCCTACAAATGGTTATAAAAATTAGACTTAGTTTGATTGGGCCTACTGTGTAATCACATTTTCAAAATTACAGGAAAGTATGACAGATAAGAAGCCCGCAGGCGAAGAGGATGGTAGAGAGAAGCTGATCAGTAAGCCTACCGATAAGAAGTAAGTTCAAGATAGATTTCAAGATGAGTATGTTATTCACAACCTTGTTCTTATTAAAGTGGGCAATTGCACGATAATTCACATTTCATCTTATTCCCAAATTGACACTTTTCAGAAGTGTAATTTCCCCACATCCGGTATATTTGGAAAATTTGATAGATGTATGTTAATTAGATATTATGTTACACCTTGTCTGGCAGACCAAAAATGCTCCCATTTTCTGTTTGCCACTCCAGCATGCACTGAATTACATCTCATCAAGTTTACCTGAAATTATTGTAGAAAATACATAGCTGATGTCTCCTGACAACGCAAGGGCATACTAACCACACAACTCCGAAAAAATAGCTTTCACATGTTATGTACTGCAACCCCTCTCCTTCCTGCATTCATTGTGTCATCTCAATTATAATTGGTGTTTGAAATGTCTTATCCCATATGTTGGTTTTAGATCCTCATCTCAAGATCTTGATGATTTTGAAGTAAATAAAAGTAACTACTGAACAGCTAAAAACAGCAACCGATAAGTCTGGATGAAATAAGTTTGCGAAATGGGTGCACCAAGTTTCTTTTATCTCAGTCAGTGCAAAATTGTTGAACTGACCATATGCATGTTAATTAAAGTGAAGAACTAAACAAAAAGCCTTTACCGAAACAGGAAATGGCAATTTAGTTCTCCTCCTTGTAGCACAGATTTTGCTAACTTTATTTCCCAGGAAGAAGTCACAATGGAATGAAGGTATGGAGGTTTGTTTACTCCGTGAACTCGTGGTGCAAAACCCCTTCAGGCACAGACATGGGACGCAGGAGAGAGGAAAGGTATGGGAGCAGGTTGCCACAGCTCTCCAACCTCTTACTGAAGCATTCAAGACGGCCATAACCCTCAACCAAAGAACTGTCCGAGATAAGTACAAGGGGCTGAAAGCAAAACTGAAACACGCAAACAACAAAGACAGGGCTGCATCTGGTATCAGCACAGAGGAGACAGATACACAGAGAGAAATCAGAGATCTACTCGAGCAGCTGGATGAGATGGAGTGTGACGCAGAGCTTATCCCATCTCAGAAAAAGGATGAAGAAGAAAAGAAGAGATTGGATGGAGTGGAGATGCAAAAGCTGATGTTGGAAAGATTTTCTGAGACCAAAAAGAGGTATTGTTGACTAGCTATGAACAATTCAAAACCAAATTCAGCTAAAAAGAGATTTTCTGAATATTACTTAGTCTATATTGACTTCAGTGTCTAGACAAGAAACAGTGGAAACCATATCATTGTTTACATGTTTATGTATGCTAACTGGCCAAATAAAATGTTAAATTCCAAAGTTAACTAAATTTTCTAAATCCAAGATAAAGTTGCATAATATGAAAACCCCCATTATAGTCTTTGTAGCATGTGAATTTATTTTGTATTAAACATTGGTCTTTCAGACAGAGTGGTGAAAGTACATGTACCACACCGAGGAAGAGGAGAAACAATGGCACAGAGACTTTCAGTATTCTAGAGAGAAACATTGAGTTAGATCAAGAATTTAGAAAAGAGGAGATGATGAGAAGGAAAGAGGAAGAGGAAAGAAGAAAGCAAGAAGAAAAAGAAAGGAATCTGAGGTTTGAGTTTCTGCAACAGCAGCAATTGCAACATCAACAGCAAATGCAACAACAGCAGCAACAAATGCAGCATCAAGTCCTTCAACAGCAGCAGTTTATGCAACAACAAGCACAGCAGACACAGACCATGATGATGGCATTGCTCAAATCTCTTGAAAAGAAAGACTGAACTGAAAGTTGTGGGTATCCAACTTGGTGCTTGTACTTGGTTACAAGCTTTACCTATGTACATGTCTTTCTGTCAGCACAAGTATATGCAAATAGATATATACCTAACATTTTAAAATTAAAGTTGGTGTTTTACTGTTTCTGTTCAGAAGCTTTACTCATATAAGCAATTTATCACTAATATTATGTTCCGAGGACACTAAAGGCCAGTTCATACTTCACGCGAATTCCACAATGAAGTGAATTTGTCAGGGAAACGTCAAACGTCACAATGAAACCTCAAAATTTGATACGCTTTCGCATTCGCATAAACTGGCAATGACATGTAAATTACAAAAATGTTGTTTTCTCTGCAGAATATTGATTATTGTTAAATGTGTTTAATATTGTGAATAGTCATACCATTTTAATGACAGTGTGACAATTAACTGTTTGGCTTGGAAATCATTTGAATCAAACCAGTACACTATAAAAATTCTCAAATAAAAACTTTCACTAGAATTCTGCCAGACTGCTGTATTTATTATAATTTTCTCACTCTTTGGGTTTACAGTAACATTTGCAGGTACATGTTTATGCATCTTTGACCTTTCAGGTATCATTCTGGCTGACTATAAATCTTATATAACAAATATAATTATTAATAAATAATAAATATGATTGCCATATTATATAACAATAATATATAAAATATAATTCCGAAACATTTTGCATAGAGTCAAATATTACATCTATAACTAGGAGAAGTAGAGCCCTGAATATCCCAAATGGCCAAATTTCACTGATAGTTTGTTTAGGGGTATTTGAATACTTTGAAGCATGTACTTTCATGAACATCTGTCAATTCATGTACTGTGCACTTGAATAGAAAATGACAGTTGTAATGATTAGTCACTATACATTTATTTGACACAAAAATTTTGTAAAGAAAAATTACACCAAAATGTCCAGAGAATAGGTGGTACATTGAAATACAGTTCAAGGTCATTGTGATTTGACAAATAAATCACCTTGTTATAACAGATACATGTACCTTGTATTATCAGTACTGGAAAACAAAGACAAAGAAAGACTTGGGACCTAAATTTTCCTTGTTATAAGCAGGATGTATTAACAGTGCTCTTCTTATTAGTACATGTATTCGACTGTATACTGTATCTTATTTTTGCCCCAAATACATGCACATGACATAATTGCAGTGCTTAATCCAACTTTTATAAACATGTATTTGCTGAATAATTAGAGAATGGTGTTACTATTGTGTTGAACAAAATGGAAAAAAAAGCCAATTTCCTATGTATATTTGGTCATAATGGGATTTGACAGTCGAACAAAGGAATACATTTAATAAATGTTTTGATAAAAAATGAATGCATTCTTGTGTTTCAAACTCAGCAAGTTCTTCAGAAGCTAAAGTATAAAATGTTTGATTTTAACCTCTGAAGAACTCGCTAAGTTCAAAATGTCAGGACGCATTAATTTTGTGATTAATAAATTTCAGGTCCAACCAGTCAGTTAGCAGTTTGCAGCCGTTTTACGTATTTTGCTGTTAATAATTTTGTTAATGAAACAAAAAGATTACATGAACAAATTCTTGTTAAAGTAACACATTAATAAATTCTCGACAAGTTAACTGAATATTTGATTTTTTCTCAGTATGTGTGATGGATAGTGTAACTGTATGTGTTGAGAATCTCAGGAGGGCTAAAAGACAGCCAATATTCAAGCTAACAAACATTTTTCAAAATAAATGTTATTACCATAGCTGCCTCTGCAATTTGACCAACATCTATTCCATAGTGATCGTATCAACATCCTATTATTTTCGAACATTTATCCCATTGCTGACGGGGTCATTTTGAAGGGCAGATTTGATCACCATTTTCTCTTTTAATGGCAATTCCTGTTTAGTTGTACTGCATTAGTATCTACAACTTGATCCCCCCAAAAATAGACTAAGTGCATGTATACATGTAGGTTTATAAGATCCAACAATTGTGTGACAAATGTCAACAAGGTTTTTTTTTTTTGGACAGCTACAAGTGATGGACTTTACCTTTAAACCAAGGTAAGATCAAGAATCACTCTAGAAGATGCACTTAGCTCTGAAAAAAAGGTCATTTGGTTCAGATGTAGCCCTGAAGAGGATGTTGGCGGGAAACATACTCTAGTTGACAGCCTGCAAATACTCCTCCAGCGTTGGTGGCTCCATTCCAAAAAATCTTGAGGTGGTGTTACCATACAAACAAGTATGGGCATTAGTCAGTAGTCCACAAACAGCGTAGATCTTGCCACAAGCTGACAGGCATACTTTCTGGGACTTCTTAAAGTCTACAAATTTAAAAAAGTTGACAATATCTCCAAAAAGCCACTCTACAGTTATACGGACACTTGACATGGACTTGTTGTATGCCTCTTGATCAGGTGTGAGGTTCCCTTTGAATGGTGCTTGCAAGTGTGCTCTTAACGGATATGCCCGATCCCCATAGATGCTCATAACTTGACCAGCTGGACTATATGACCTTTGCTCAAGTTCTGTCAGCAGTCCAGACAACCTCAGCATGTAGCAGTCATGCCTTCGACCCTCTATTGGGCCGAACAAATGGGCAATCATTCCATTAGCAGCTGTAACTGACTGGAACTTAAGAGCATGCAGTCTTTTGTGTCCATTGAACATTACCCGCTGATTCTGTGTCGGGCGGCATATGGGGCGGACTGTACCATCTACAAATCCCCAGCAATTTGTGAGGGCTGCACCCTTATCACTAACTGCTCTAGCATACTCTTCCAGATGCCTTGGACTAAGCCACTGTTGATTGAGAGTCTGGAAATGATGGTTGAACAAGCCGTACAAATGGTCTGTCATAAAGTTTGTGACGAGGCACAGCTGGGGTACAGATCTGCCAAAGTCTTTGACCATATCTCCATATCTGCAAGGATAGGCAAATCTTGACAAGGTTATGCATAGTGCTTCCATTCCATCAACCCGAGTACCATTGGCACATCTAATTCTGTTGGGGACGTGAAGCGCATTCTTCAGTCGAAACAAATCGTTCTTCAGGAATCTGAGAAAGAGATAGAAAGCAAAAACAATCTATGTTGATTTGGCCCAAGGGTTGTAAATGTACATGTATTACAAAATAATCTGTCGCTGGCCTAGAAACCGTTTAAACTAAAAATGGCTAAGTTTGTCAAAAGATGGATGTGAAAATACATCTTTCATTGACGTAAAAAAATCACATACAAATAATTTCTACATTGCACATTACACACTCTGTCATTTTCTGGCTCCAGTGATCACGCAAGAGTCATGGATTAGCCTATAGGTCCGAAATAATGCATTTTCACATAAAAAAGGCCAACTGGACTCTCTTCTTACAAAACATGGCTGTGACGTGGGGCCCAGGGTACGCAAGCAAGCAGTCCAGTCTAGTATAGGCCCCACTCCCCAGTATGGGGCTAACTGTGGCATTTACCTACGTGTACGCACACTTTTTAGTTTGAAATAACAAGTATCATTTTGTTTGGATTTGATTTTCACTTCCTCTCTCCACTTCCAACCCCCCCCCCCCCCGATAGGCCCAAAAATCCAGGACCTTGTGAACTGTAATTTATAAATTATATTTGTCAGTTTACAAAATTAATCAATCATGACCTTGAACTGTGATGATGTAATAAAACTGCTACTCTTCTGCTACTGCTACATAACAATAACATTAACTAGCAGTTTTAATACAATGAGTAACATAGTGCATAGCCTCATAAATGTGGCTGAATTACTGGACTACCTCCGTAGTTACAGCCACACGACATAAAATGGGGGAAAAGGTCTAGGGTTCAAGACTTGTTGAATAGGCTGATCACTGGATAATCGCCATGCATGGTGGATACTGAGTTAGGCCTAGGCCTAGTTACTATCCCGCAAAAAGTGAATTCTGTACCGGTGTCTACAGGGCAAATGCATACACCATACCCAGATGTGTACACACATATCCGTACACATACAGACATATTCATGACGGCAGCCATATTTGGACATTCAAGCAGAATTCAGTTTTGGGGGCTAGGAAACCAGGTCAGTAATCTACCATCATGATGATTATCAAGTGAAAATCAGCCCAATTTCAATAATTCTTGGACCCCAGACCTATCTCCCCATATGGCTAGTGCCTGTGCATACTGCACTGCTAGACTGCCTACCTGAAATATGAGATGCATTCATCGTCGTTAAAGTTGTCCAAATCAAACGCTTCATAATCAAAGTATTTAAAGTCAGGATTGGTGGGCTTGTTGATGTCATACAGCAGCATAAATTCCACTTCATTGATGATATTTAAACAATAACTACCAACTAATGCTTCTCTGACTCGGTGGAGATTCGCCATCGGTCGACGTGCGCCGCAACGAAAGATGTTTATCCAGAATGACCTGCGACCCAGTAAATCTTGCACATGCGCAGTCTGAATACCGAACTCGTTTGGTCATGTGATCAATTACAAGTTCGTCGTTAAAATCGAAAAGAATTGTCCACAGAACGGAAACTTAGTACACGGGACGCGTCATGGTCATAAGTTTTACCGTCGTAGAGCCATCCGTCGTGTAAAACGAAAGCTCCCTATTGTATGATGGCTCACGGCCGGATGCCGACCACGTGCTTCACCGTGTCAAGGCTGCGGTCAAGAACCGCATTCGCTTAGACTTCGTCCGGCTGGACCGGGCCAAGTTCCGCACCATCTGGTGCGTGCGGGGAGCGGTATGTTTCATCAGAGACGACCAACTTGTCTTTAGGTTGTGATTTTGTTTTTTTTTTGCACTATTAGAGCCTTAGGACTTTCGCTCCTTGTTTATCTCGGGCCCCTTAGGTCCTTTTTTGTGGGAGCCTTTTGCTCCTTGTATTTTGGGACCCTTTAGGTCCCCTTTTTGTGGGAGTTTCTTTGCTCCTGGTTTTGGGGCCCCTTAGGCCTTTTTTTACTAAGCTTGGCTTTTTGCTGGCTTTTGTTGTTTAAGGACCGTTCCGGTTCCTTAGGTCGGACCTGTGAGCGTTTTCGCTCTGTTGGTTAGGACCCTTTAGGTCCTTTTTATTGTATGTTTGCTCGCATGAGCGTTGTTGAGTCCGGAAGTTTCATGGTATAGTTTTCTGTTTGTATATTTTCCTGCCAGTCAGTTAGGGTCGTACCCTACCATGGTAATGCGTGGGTAGCGTGGCTACACAGACTGCATGTCTTGTCTTTGTCAAGTGTCTGTTTGTTCTTGATAGTAGGTAAAAGGGTAGGGAGGCTCGTAGCCTCACTTACTAAGGTGTAGTGTGACTACCCTATCCTGGGATCTTCTTTAGGAGGATCCCGAAACCAAAAAATTAGTATCTGTTCTTTTCAGCTTAATATCTGAAACGCTGTTCATTGAACAGCCAGTATATTAAACTGATTTTTGGATTTGGGCCGTGGAATAGAGGCTTGCCTCGTCCCGGCCACGGGTTGGCCCGGTATAGCAGTACATCCGGGATTCGGCCCACTCCCTTCGGGGAACATCAATTAATACAAAAACAGGTTCTGACTACGGTGCCCCGTCGTTAAAGGTTCGTTTTCTTTTGACGTTTTGGTGACAGGGCTTTCACATTGAATTACGGTAAATATTAGTAAGTGTGTAAAGTCTTGTTAAATTATGATGTTGGCGTTTCCATTGATTTCCGTTCAAGGTGTAAAAAAAAAAAAAAAAAAAAAAAAAAGGCTTGGCCACGACCCCTCTGTGTCTGGTTATAAATGTATTGTTTGAGTCTCGTTGCAATATGTTTCTAGGCATCTTCTTCCTTTTCTTATTTGTTATCCCTTTTCCCCCTTGTTTTGCTTCTGATTTGTTTGTTTCCCAGGATGAGTGCTCCTGCCACGATTGGTCGCCAGAGGGCGCCGTAACAGTTGATGGCTTCGCATGCTCATATCGCGTCCGCGCATGTCCTATAAGTTGCCTCGCCGGGGCTGGGATGGCCATTGAATCATCTACAACCGACTGAGGAGACACAAACATGTCTGGCCGTGGCAAAGGAGGAAAGGGACTAGGCAAAGGGGGTGCCAAGCGACACCGCAAGGTTCTCCGAGATAACATCCAGGGAATCACTAAACCAGCCATTCGTCGGCTGGCCCGCCGCGGAGGAGTCAAGCGTATCTCCGGGCTCATCTACGAAGAAACCCGCGGAGTCCTCAAGGTTTTCCTGGAGAACGTTATCCGCGATGCAGTCACCTACTGCGAGCACGCCAAGAGGAAGACTGTCACTGCAATGGACGTGGTGTATGCGCTGAAGAGACAGGGACGCACGCTGTACGGCTTCGGCGGCTAGACACCATATCCAAAAATCAAACCGAACGGCTCTTTTCAGAGCCACCACTATTTCAAAAAAGAGATTGAATCTTGATTTTACTCGATTTCACTTGTCCTTGTCATGTGTGTTCTTAGAGTTGCTTTTCCCCTCCCTATTTCCACTGTAAAACATGTCTGGTCTCCATTTTTTGTCAAAGTCGATAAAGTAATAATTACTGGGTGCTCGTCTCAGGATATAGCGGGGAACGTATAGAGGGATCCGTGACATTTTGTTCGCGAATGGGTGTGTGTGATTATTGTCTTTATTACAAAACAAACATAAACAGCAGCCAGGGAAATCCGTATGTTTGTCACTTTTCTTTTAGGGGTGGGGGAGGGGGTGTTTATTGGGGTTCAATTAATCCCAAGTAGGGGGTGGGAGAAATATTGTAGTCTCAACGATCCCAAATGGATTCTGTTGCCGAGGGCTCATAATACTATAGGCTCGGAAAAGCAGCATTTTCGATTGAAATTTAACGTCTATACTTTTTCAACGTACGGAAATCGTGATCACTGAAGCGTCTCCGCTTGGCCCCCGAAGCACCCAATCGGAAGATAGCCCATTGTTAGGCTTCCAACCTAGGATGCTATGCGCCGGCCTTAAGAGGCGGGGTCCGTTCGCTCAATCTGCACTCAGTTGTGATCACTGTTCATCAAACCATACCCTTGACCATGGCGCGCACCAAGCAGACGGCAAGAAAGAGCACCGGGGGAAAGCCCCCAGGAAGCAGTTGGCCACCAAGGCGGCCCGCAAGAGCGCACCGGCGACTGGCGGTGTCAAGAAACCCCATCGGTACCGACCGGGAACCGTCGCCCTCCGTGAGATTCGCCGCTACCAGAAGAGCACCGAACTGCTGATCCGAAAGCTGCCATTCCAGAGACTTGTGCGTGAAATTGCACAGGATTTCAAAACTGAACTGCGATTCCAGAGTTCTGCCGTCATGGCATTGCAAGAAGCGAGCGAAGCTTACCTCGTCGGCCTCTTCGAAGACACCAACCTGTGCGCCATTCACGCCAAGAGGGTCACCATCATGCCCAAGGACATCCAGTTGGCCCGCCGAATTCGGGGTGAACGAGCTTGAGCACGTTGTGTGCGCAAAAAGAAATAAAACTAACGGCTCTTTTCAGAGCCACTACTTCTTCAAAGAGAGATTAAGTCCAATCCCTGAGTTTTCCTTCAAATAAAGAATAAAGGGCCGTTGATTTTTTTCCGAATTATTATTGTTGATATTCTGTCCAAATACATTCCACTTTTTGGGTTCTATACGTATGCCTCATCCGAAACGTGTTCCAGGCAAAATTGAATTGTTATGGGCATGGTAATAATGATATATATTTCCTATCTGTTTTGACAATTACAGGTACTCGTTCTCTTATTTTCGTCGGTTTTGCGTTACATTGTATGATTCATTATAAATGGATGGTGCATAAGGGGGAAACAACATTTAAAGAAGTATTGGTGCACTACGACATATTAATTCGCCCTCCGCTGGAGATGACTTTATTATTTCCCAGAAATTCAGTAGACAATAATATTTAAGAAGGACACTTATACACGTGTCAGTCTGAGAAAAAGGCTAAAAATACCCTTGCCGGGGGGGGGGGGGGGTCGTGCCGTGCGTGCATTGTATAACTATGCACGCATACCGCTTTCTTCACGCATGGGTAAGCGGTCACTGGCGGGAAAGTGGACGATGCATGGGTGGTCAGAATCCAAGCTGTGCACAATAAAAGCCGGCCAAGACGTGCTGGTCTTTCATTCGATCTCACGATCCGATACATTCCAAGTCCTCCAAAATGGCTCCCAAAGTTAGCGGAAAAGGTCAGAAGAAGGCCGGAAATACTAAGGGTCCGGTTAGCGCAAACAAAAAGAGGCACCGGCGTCGCAAGGAGAGCTACGGCATCTACATCTACAAAGTGATGAAACAGGTGCACCCCGACACCGGAATCTCGAGCAAGGCAATGAGCATCATGAACAGCTTTGTCAACGACGTGTTTGAGCGCATCGCCAGCGAATCTTCTCGCCTCGCTCTCTACAACAAGAAGTCCACCATCACAAGCCGTGAAGTGCAGACAGCAGTACGCCTACTTCTTCCCGGGGAGCTTGCTAAGCATGCAGTCAGCGAAGGCACCAAGGCCGTCACCAAGTACACGACTTCAAAATAGAAATTTTGAAGGCTTCAAAACCAAACGGCTCTTTTCAGAGCCAACACAGTTTCCAAAAAGAGATTTGCCAGTCAGCTCAGTTCGCCCGATCAGCCCATTTCTTAGTTTTTAAAACTAACCTTTTTTTTTATTCTGTTGTGTCCCTTTCACTCTCTCTCTTTTTTTTTTAATATTCTTTTACCCTTCGTGAGGCGAGGGGAGGTAATGCGATTAAAGTTAATCCCTGAGTCTTGTCGTCGTCGTAAACACATAATTTAATTTATGCCACAGCCTTTGTCAATTGGTCATTTCTTTCAATCTCCGGACGAGTGCTTGCATTTTGTTGAGTGGGTTACTATTAAAAAATAAATTAACGTCGCGTGGGATGTTACAAATATCTAGTAAGAAACCGAGGCCAGTTTTAACCGCCGCGTGAGAGCAACGAATCACTGCCATTGTGCGGAGGCTGGTCGAAAGATCATGGGACTTCTTCGGCGGAATAACAATAAAACGTCTTAAAATGGAGGTAAGAATGTTGCATGTTTCTGTGTTTTATCTAGTGATTCCATTACTTTGAACGACGATGACACAGTTGTAATTTTTTGTTCCCTCGTCCCCCGCGTCCAAAATGGATGCGGTGCACCCAACCGTGCGACGGGCACGCCCGTGTCGCGTGATTGGCTACTTGGCACGCTTCAGCCAATCCACCAGAACGCTATAACTAGTGTCGTGTTTTCCAAGTGGGTTCATTCACACACCACCTTTACTGCAGAGTACATTCATCTTCTGTCACTATACTGTCAAGATGACTGGGCGAGGAAAGAGCGGCAAAGCAAGAAGCAAGGCCAAGAGCAGGTCCTCCAGGGCGGGACTCCAGTTCCCCGTGGGTCGTGTTCACAGATTTCTGCGTAAGGGCAACTACGCCCAGCGTGTCGGTGCCGGTGCACCGGTCTACCTTGCGGCAGTGATGGAGTACCTTACAAGAAGAACGATCACCGCCAGCCCAGCCAGCAAAAACCCCCCGACCACAGCGTGATGAAAGGCCGGCCAAATCCGCCAAGGCCGCCAAGACCACCGAGAACTGTGCAGGAGTAAACGACCGTGAAAGTCGCCCAGACCCGTGTAAGCGCCCAGCAAAGGACGGCCCTACAAGTACCGGTGTAGCGGTGCGCCAACCCGGCACATCACAGGGTGTGCAGTTCACCAAGCCCGCCGAGAACCGTGCGGGTGTGGCTCACCGTGCAACCCGCCCAGCCCAACGCACGCAGCCAGCAAAAGCCGGGTAAGCTCGCCGACGGCCGTAAGGGTACAGCCGACAAAGCAAGCCGCAAAACAGTTCCGCCTGCACAGCCAGCCAGCAGTACCGGTAAAACGGGCTGTAAACCCGGCTCGCCTCACCGTGCCAAGCCAGTCTCCACATCAGACCAGAGAACACGGGCAGGCAGCGACAGCGACTCCTGGGCCGAGCTCGGGCCGAGGGGGAAAACCAACAGCAGGAATCGGACATTGACTCGGACCACTCGACCATTTCGATGGCATCATCAAAAAGAGGCCGGTCATCATCGGATTTCAGCGATGGGGAATGAGTTGTGGTGCGGCCATTTTGTTTTCAAAGCGAGATAGCCTTTCTCTTGAGCTCCGTGGACAGGAAACTTGGCCCTGACGAGCAATCATCGCTCGAGGGGCCAATTACCCTGTTCGAAGTACAGTGTGCATTGTCTGAGATGTCGGCGGGAAAGTCCCCCGGTTCGGACGGACTGCCCGCCGAATTCTACCGTTCATTCAACAATGATGTGGGTCAAACCTTGTGCGACGTTATGAATTTTTCTTTCGGGGAAGGGAAATTGGAGTGTTCACAGCGGGAGGGAATCATTTCTTTGCTTTACAAAAACAAGGGGAGTAGAGAAGAGTTGACTAACTGGCGGCCCATATCATTGTTGAATGTGGATTACAAGATCTTGTCCAAAATCCTCGCTACCAGATTACGCAAAGTCCTACATTTCATTGTCGATTTAGATCAAACTTGCTCGGTAGCGGGGAGAAGCATCTCGGACAATGCGCACCTGTTACGTAACGTTCAGGATTACGTCGACCAGAAAAACATGGGCGCGGTGTTCGTGTCTCTTGACCAACAAAAAGCGTTCGATAGGGTCAGCTGGGGTTATTTGAGGCAAGTGCTTGGGCACTTTGGCTTCGGAGACAATTTTTGCAAATGGGTTGATATTCTTTATACTGACATCCACAGCAGAGTTAATTGCAATGGTTTTGTTTCTGAACCCTTTTTCTGAACCCATGGGCCACCATTTGGAAACGCATGTTGTGCACCAAATTGACGAACAAACAGATTTCACTAAATTTCAAGACAGTGCACAACGTGCTGCCCACCGGTGACCGTTTAAGAAAACAATCCAGTGACACCAACGCGCTTTTATTTTCAGTGTTCCCAATAGTCAACAAAAAGACCGAGAATTTCATTTGCAGAGAACTCAGTAGATATAGATATGCAATATGGATGGCGAGAAACAGAGCAAAATATGACCGAATCAAAAGTTCAAGCAGAGATATTATTTATAGTATCCAAAAGTGAATTGTTTTTTTGATACATTTTGTTTGTTTGACAAAATAGTGGAGGGCTAGGTAGTCTGTGGGTAATTTTGGTTTCAATTTGGTGGGAAATCAGCGTATATTTTTCTAAACAATTTGGCTGACTCAATTTTTGTTTTGTTTTGCAAGTAAGAGTGGTTATTTTTTTGAAATTCATGTAATGTAAAGTTTTACTTTTATGATGTAAATATATGTGTAATTGTGTTGGATGGATTATTTGGAAAAATAAACCATTTTTGAAAACGTATCTGTTCTTCCAGAACGCGTTTTTTTCAGCTCCGTGATCCTTCTTCAAAAACTGGAGAGTGGAGGTCCCACCTGTGACCAATCTTATACCAGCAGATAGCTTAGTGCACATAGATTATTGTAGTCATCTTTATTTTTTCATATTTTGCATTTTGAGAGACATTTGAAGGGTTTTTAGTTTCATTTTTTGCTGCCTCGGGTGTGCGGAGTACGCCACACGACAGCACCTTCTTTTATTGTAGTTCTCTTTTGTTCTGGTCTTTTGTTCGGAGCCGTAGCAGCGTGCGGCTCCCATACCTTAGCTTTACGTGGGGCTGTGGCAGTGCGTAGCCCCGTGTAATTCTTATATAGTAGTCTATAGGCCATTTTGTTTGTGGACCGTAGTATAGGCTTTCCTTTTTTTTTGTATATTTCCGTCCCATCTGAGCAAGTTGCTCAGATATATATATATATAGTTCCTGTAGCCCTCATTCTGTATATTACTCCCTTTACTTCTTTCCTGAGCAGGTAGCTCAGGGAGCATTTTTTGGATAAATTTACCGTAGTAGTAGCGAGTAGCTACGCCCCTTATTCCAGTTGTATATACATAACGTCCTTTCCCCGTGCAGATAGCCCGGGACCTTATTTTTTGTTACTTCTTTCGTCAGTCAGCAGCTGTGACTGACGCTTTATATTTTTCTCTGTTTTTCCATATTTCTATTAGAAGAGAGTATTTTTAATCACCATGGCCGATGTCTGGCATAAAGACAAGGCCTTGGAGGTTAAGTTTGAAGATGATACGTCAGCGAAGTCGGTCTTTGACAAGTTCAGAGGAATAGGCATTGAGGCAGCTCGACACTTGTCGGCGATGCAGCCCTTGCAAGGGAATAAATTTGAAGTTGTTTTTAAGAGTGCTCAGGTATGTAAGGAATTTTATCCTAAAGTAGCAGACATAGATGGGTGCACTGTCACCAAGTTTAATGACATTGTCATTGTTACAGTTCACTATGTAAGTATGGCCATCCATGATAGCATTGTTAGAAACATCTTAGGCAAGTTTGGTCAAGTTCTCGCAGGGAGATTCACCACGTATGGGGACAACCCCACTGTATTTAATGGTACCAGGCAGTACAGGATGAAGGTGACCTCCGCCATTCCAACAGTAATTAGGATAGGGGATCGTAATGCCTGGATTTCCTATCCCGGGCAAGTCCGAACTTGTGCCCGGGCAAGTCCGAACTTGTGCCCGTTGTGGCCAACAAGGGCATTATGCCCGGGATTGCAATAACGTAAAGTGTTTTAAATGCTTGCAGGTCGGCCATGTGGCAAATGAGTGCCCAAATAGTACAAAATGCACCTTCTGCGAGGAGGAGGGGCATGGCTTTCGGGCCTGCCCCAAATCCTTCGCCAGAAAAGTTCAACCGGAGAGAGGATGGAGTAAATCAACTACGGCTCCACCTCCTCCTCCTCCTCCACCACAGCCAGCAGGGGAGAGACTTAGCGTGAGTGAGGCGGATGAACAACAACTTCCCGCCAAAGAATGTCCCAAGTGTAAGAAAATGTCCGGGCCTTTTCACTCTAGCATTGTTTGCTTTTCATGCAAAGGTTCTCTTCTTCCTGAATCTTTCAGAGTTCTCGAGTGCGCCCTTTGTAAGGGCACAAATGGTCCACCCTCCCTCGTATGTGACAGGAACATTTGCAGACAAGTAGTAGCCCCTGACCAGGACGACGGGTTTCGAGTCGTTCGGAAGAGAAAGGGTTCCGCAAAACGGACCCGATCACCGCCGGACGCTCCTGCCAGCAAAAAACCCGCTCCTTCTGCTTCGGATCTCTTTGGCTCCAGCGACTCGTCAATGGAGCAAGATCAGGTAAAACCAAAAGGGAAAAAAGCAGTATCTTCTTCTGGTTCTTCCTACTCCTCCTCCTCCTCCTCTGGCTCGTCATCTGACTCGTCGGATGTCGAGTCCGAGGGCGATTCCACCGCCAACGAGGTCGATGGAGTGGACCCTGTGAAGACAGAAAAATGTACAAAACATATTAGCTCGCTGAATCTCCCTGGAATCAGCAAGCCAGCAAGATGCAAAGTTTCGTCCTGTTCTTTTACCTGTCCCGCATGGTCTGGCCTAGTCAGACATGCCTCATCGGTGCACAAGGACACCACACTTACTCAACTTAAGTGTCCCTGGTGCAAGTTCAAAGCATATACGCCAAGCAGGTGGAGCCGGCACATTTGCCGGAGACACGCTGCTGACGCCATCTTGAAACAGGCGGGTTTCTTCAAGAAATTCATATAAATTTTTCCCTTAATTAAATGGCATTTCTCCAGGCATTCTTCCTTTTTAACCTAATGATTACTATTTTTACCCTTAATGTAAATGGCATGCGTGAATTTCACAAGCGCCACCAAGTTTTTCACTTTTGTCTTGATTATGACGTTTGTTTTTTGCAGGAGTGCCATATAACTGGCCCCGAAGATCTGCAACTCTGGAAATCGGAGTGGAAAGGGGACATTTTAGCCAGTTACGGTACTTCTTCTTCTTGTGGCACTGCCATTCTTTTAAATCCACGTTCTTCTTTTAAACTGTCAGATTTTAAAAGTGATTTGCAAGGGAGAATTGCTAGCTGTTTTTTAGATGGGTCAGGTGGTCGCTTTAGACTGATTTCAGTCTATGCTCCTAATGACCCCCTTCATAAAAAGAATTTTTTCAATAATCTTTCCCAGTACTTTACTGGGAATTGTCCATTCATCTTAGCGGGTGATTTTAATTGTGTTCTTAATTCTGCTTTGGACAGAATAGGTACATCTTCTGTCACCTGCGACATCGGTCACCAGGAACTTCGTTCAGTGTGTGACGATTTTAATCTGATAGACCCTTGGAGGACCACCTATCCTGATGATAGATATTTTACTTGGAGAAATGCCTCAAATACCATTCGCAGTCGGCTGGACCGATTTTATATTACTAATTCCTTGAAGTTTATTACCATTTCGCATGTGCCTGTCTACTTCTCAGACCATGATGGTGTTGTTTTTAACTTTAACCCTTCCTCTCTTCCTAGGAGAGGAAGAGGATATTGGAAATGTAATACTTCCATTTTAACAGATGTGACCTTTCAAGAAGCTTTTAAGACAGCCTATTTAGGGTGGCGAACGCTCAAAGAAGGTTTTGATAACGAGTTGGATTGGTGGGAGGATGTGAAGCTCCGTAGCAAACATTTAATTATAGCCCACTCTTGCCGTCTTTCTCAGACCAAAAAAAAGGAGAAAGATCGTCTTCTTTCTTATCTTGAGCGGATCACTTCCCTTCTGAACCAAGGGAGCAAGGATGAGAACCTTCTTGCTGAATATAACAAAGTTAAACTTTCTCTTTCTGAATTAGATGATTTTTTAGCCAAAGGAGCGAGGGTGCGATCCCGCATCCATCGTCTGAATGAGGGAGAGCACCCCTCCAGCCAGTTCTTCAAGACCGATTTTAATCATAAAAAAGCTTCTTCTATTTCTTCAGTTAAGCGCCCTGACGGGACTGTCTCTTCTTCACCCTCAGAAATTGTAGATATTTATAAAGATTTTTATGCTTCTTTGTTCTCGAGGGATGAAACTGTTGACAGTTTCCAATCCTTCTTTTTAGATCAGATCTCTGATACTCTTTCCGAAGAGAATATTAATAATCTTGAAGTTCCTCTTTTGTCTAGTGAACTCGACGCTGCTGTGCGGGGTATGCAGAACGGCAAATCCCCCGGCAGCGACGGTTTGCCTAAAGAATTTTATTTCTGGGACCTCATTGGTCCAGATTTGCTTAGTGTTTTTAACACTTCTTTTGATTTACAGATTTTGGCTAATTCACAGAGAACAGGCATTATCACCCTCTTGGACAAGTCAGGTGATCCCGCCTTGCCTCAAAACAAAAGGCCTATTTCTCTGCTCAATGTGGATTATAAAATTCTAGCTAAATCTCTTTGTAACCGTCTTTCTTCAGTTCTTTCTTCTATCATTAGCCCTTTTCAGACCTGCGGGGTCAAAGGGCGCTCCATTCACGATAATACCCGGCTTTTACGGGACCTTGTTTTTTACGCAGACGAGAGGAAATTAAATTCACTTTTTATCTCTCTTGACCAGCAAAAAGCTTTCGACCGTGTAAACTGGTCTTTTCTTTACCAAGTTCTTCACAAGTTTGGTTTTGGGCCTAATTTCATCAGATGGCTCAAAATATTATACACTGACATCTTCAGCCAAGTTCTTGCTAACGGTTTTCTTTCCGAGTCCTTTTCTTTACAGAAAGGTGTTAGACAGGGCTGTCCCCTGTCTCCTCTTCCTTATGTTATTTTCATCGAACCCTTCGCTGCGGCTGTCCGTAACGATAGGGGCATCCAAGGTATTTTTATCCCTGGAAGTAACAACTTGCAGTGTAAAATTTTACAATATGCGGACGATACAACTTGTATTGTTCGCAATATTTCCTCGCTTCATAGACTTTTTAGCATTATAGGTTTGTTTCAAGGTGCCAGTGGCTCAAGACTTAACGTCACCAAATCTCAAGGCTTTGTTTTAGGTGAATGGCGAGAGCAACTCGGGGATCTTTACCCCATTTCTTGGACAACAGATCCCATTAAAATTAATGGCTTCTGGGTCGGCAAAGGAGACATGGCCGTCAGAAATTGGGAATACCGCCTGGTAAAACTCAAGTCTTCAGTAGAAAACTGGAATAAACGCCATTTGTCATTAATTGGCAAAGTGACTGTAATTAACACAGTCCTTTTATCTTACCTCTTGTATGTAGCTCCTGTCTATCCGCTGCCGGTCACCGTGGAGAAGAAGATCAACAAGATCATCTTTTCTTTTCTATGGTCCGGTAAGACGGAACTGGTACGCCGGTCCACTGTTTGTCAGTCTGTTGACAGCGGTGGCCTAGGTGTTTTTAACATAAGATTTAAAGCTGATGCTCTTTTTATTAAGGGTTTCAGCTCGCTTTGTAGTCCTGTAGCTCCGCCTTGGAGTTTTTTAGCTCTTTTCTGGTGTTCCATTTCCCTTCGTAACTTCCTTCCGACTGGTCTCTTCTCTAATAGCCGTCCTCATTCCTCGACGGTCCCTCGCATTTATGTATGTCACGTTCTGTAATCTCATCTTTTCTCTCCCTAATGTACTGTCTATTAACTGGAACACCGTCACCGTAAATAACCTTTACAATGTGTTTTTAAATCAAGTGGCTGTGGCGCTCCCGCGCACAGACATCAATTATGCCGTCCTGCATTGTTCATTCATTGTAAATAACTCTTTAGATCACTTCCTGCGGGACTTAAACTGGCGCATTGTTTGGAGCGCCGTGAAGACGGCTCAGCGCCTTTTTTTCGTGGGCATTGGCCGTGGTAAGTGCCCTCGGCCTAATTGTAACAATAATGAGTCTCTTCTTCATTTGTTATGGGACTGTTCCTTTGTTACCGTGCTGTGGGATTGGGCCACGTACATGGGTGTACTTTTTACTTTTTGCGGGCCCACTTTTTACATCTCCCCAGCAGTGGTATTTTTCGCAGAGGGTTTTAACCCCACAAATAAGAATCACCACTTCGTCTGGTTTTTGATTTCGGTTCTGAAGTGGCAGATTTGGAAGTCCCGCTGTCAAGCCTTGTTTGACGGCAACTACGTTGACCGTCTGACCGTTCTCCGTTCTACTAAGTCTTTTCTTCATAAGCGCATAGAGGCGGATTTTTTGCGTTTAGACCGAAACAAGTTTTTTCTTTTGTGGAACGTCGGCGGCTCTGTTGTTTCTATCAGAGACGACCGCGTTCTCATCAATTTCTAGTCTTGCCCACAACGGCTTTATTCTCCCCCCCCCCCCCCTAGATATTTAAGTAAGTTTGTGTAGTTTGATGCTAAGTCTGTCAGGGTAAATTTTAGTTTTTTCCCCCCTTTTTTTCAGGTTAAGGAGTAGAGGCGCCTGTCCCCTGAAAAGATCGAGACATCACCGATGCTGCGGGTCTCCTGCAGCGGGACAGGCGTATCCCCATACCGAGGTTTGGGAGACGGACTTAGTATCCTTTTTTTGTTTATTGCCGTTGTTTTGTTTATTCTTCATCCGCCTCTTTGTCTGCTTTTGCTTTGCTTTTTCTTTGTTCACGGTTCGTCTGGTTCTTTCCTTGCTGGCGGGCGAGTCGCGACACTGGGCCTGTTCCGTGCCGGCGGGCGGGTGTTGCAATTGTGATGCCTGTTCGTCGGGGAGGGCAGGTGCGGTGATGGCTGGCATAACCGGTTTGGAGGGGACGCGACGAACTTTTTTCATCTGCCTCTTTTTCTGCTTCTGTTTTGCATGCTTTGTCTAACTGGTTTTCTTCTTTTGTAGCGGGACTTCCCCGAAGAACATTTTTTTGCTGTTGACATCCTTGTCTTCAGTTAACTCACTGCTGAGGTATTTTTCTTGTTTTTTTCAGTATGGGGAATTGATGCTTTTTTTCGGGAGAAGTCTTCTTTTCCCGCTCCCGGGAAACTTTTCTCGGGGGTGGGAGGGGAGGATGTTTCTTGGAACTGGTATTTTTTCTTACATGACGAGGTACTTTAGTGGTGATTTTTTTCTTCGATAAAAATTATCGATTTAAGGTTTACTTCGTGTTTTTAAAGTTTTTGAATACCTGTTGGTAATGTATTTTTAGCTTTTTAACTGCTAGTCTTTTTATCACTGTTATCTGTGTATCCTTTTTAGAGATTCTTGAAATCAGATTGGGACATTTTTCGTCGTTTGTGACATTTTCGTCGTTCGGTGACTTTTCTGTTCTCAGGTGTTTGTCTTTTTGGTGTTTGTGTTTTTTTCTGGTTTAGGGCAGGGGGGCTCGAGACCCCAGCACACTGTACTTCGGCGAACTGGTAAGTCGACCTGCCCGGGACCTTCTTTGTCCCAAATCAAAAAACAGTATCTGTTCTTTTCAGACAGCCACGCCTCCCCGGAGCTCCGGGTTGTCTTCGAAGAAAATCGAGTTTTTAGATCGCGTTAGTCGATAATTTTGATATCTACCTTTTCGTCTTAGTTTATAGACCAAGTAGGTCTAGTTTTTAGAGATTTTCGTTGCATTTTTTGTGATATTTTGGGTGTTTTTGGTGTTGGTTTTTCGTTGCTGGCTGTGTACGCAGTGCTGTACACGCCAGCCTATTCATTTGTACACGTCTTTTGTTTGGGCCGTGGCAGCGTGCACGGTCCATTCGTTTCTACGTGTTTCTTTGTTTAGGCCGTGGCAGCGTGCACGGCCCTATTCATTTGGGTGGGGCTGTGCGTGTGCATAGCCCCGTGAAGTCCTTTGTTGGGGGAATTTTCTCCTTTCTCTAGTGTTTGCGGGGTTGGGACCCGTGTGCTTGTGCTGCGGCTTGTGACCCGTTACTACCGCCGTTACACTAGGTGGTGGGTCGGCAGCGGGGAGCGAGCCGTAGCGCGGGTATTGCGGGCCTGTAGGCTCGGGGTTCTCTGCACTACACCGGTGGGGAATTTCGGGTCTGCGGGGCCTGGCCTCCGCGTTCATTTTTCTTTCTTAATCACAGGTAGGCAGTTGCTACCTATGATTTATCTTCTTGTTGAGTGAGTCAGCAGTTGTGACTCACTCTTTTTGTATATAATAAATAATTTATGACCGATACAAGTTTGTATCGGTATCTGTATTATATATTTCTGTGGGACTGGTAGGCAGTTAGCTACCATCCCTTAGTTTGGACATCGACACAAGCTAGTTTCGGTGTCCATTCTTTTGTTTTTTCTTTCTTGGTCCTAGTTGGACATTTTATTTTGGGGATTGCTTCAATATGTCTTCCAAGACATACGAAGCTCGGCGCCTCCGCGCCGTTGAAGTCAAATTTGACGGCAAGGGGGCGCCTAGTGACGCTTTTAAGGCGCTCAAAGGCGTGGGGATTTCCCCGCGGCCCATCTTGAGGCCTTACAGCCGTTGCCGGGTGGCAGATTTGACGTAACGTTCAAGTCTGCCGCCCAAGCCAAGCGGTTTTTGCCGCATTTAGACCGGCTTGAAGGGTGCCATGTGCTTTCACACGGCACCCTCAAGCTGGTTTCTGTTAAGTTTGTCGAGGTGGATCTGGACGATAACATCGTCCGATCCATTCTCTCTAGATACGGGAGGGTTCATAAGGGTAGGTTTCGTTATCGCTTTCGTAATCGTTATCGCTTCTCGGCCTTTTGGCTAAGATCATCACGTCTTCCCGAAGCTCCGTGTTTTCTTGAAGCGTAGTAAATCTTCAGAGCTTTTCCAAAGTTAAATTTTATACAAGGGGTTTTGGTTATTTCATAGACGAAGTCTGTCTACATTTCGTTTGAAATTTTTTGGATTTTGGGTGTATTTTTGAGGGTTTTGGGGGTGGGTTTTTGTAGCTGGCTGAACACACAGTACAGTATTAGCCAGTGTATTCCTTTGTTCAGCTCTTCTTTTGTCCACGCCGGGCAGTGCACGGCCTTTCCTTTCTTCTGATTCAGTTACCCGTGGTGTTGCGTAACAGCATTCGTGTGCGTAACTCTACGGGATTTTGTGTTCTTGTTGTTTTTTGTCTAGCGTAAAGGCAAAAAAGCCTTGCCTTTCACGCCATCTTGTATATATCGGCTCTGTGCATTTTGCACTTGTATATATAAATACCTTACTGATCAGCAATTTGCTGACCGTCCCTTTTTTCTTTTTGCTGCAGGGTGGCAGTTGCATCCTGCAGTAATCATTTTAGTAACTGGTCGGTGTTTTACCAGGAGTATTTACCGGCCTGTGCATTTGTTTTCCTTCGTTTTTGGTTTCCTTGTCGGAGATAGGCAAGATGCCATCCCTCCGATATAAAGAGTGCGCCGTCGAGCTGCGGTTCGGCGGCGAAGTTACGCCGAAACAAGTTTTTTTCGGAATTTAGTAAGTTGGGAATTGTGGCCAAGGACCATCTGTCGGCTGTCCAGCCTTTGCCAGGGCATCGATTCGATGTTGTGTTCAAGACGCCAGAACTGGCGAAGACGTATCAACCGTCCCTGACATCCATCCCCAGATGTCAGGTGATTGCTTTTGATGGCATTGCCATTGTGACGATGCACTATGTTTGTCTTAGCATCGACGACAATATTGTTCGTCGTTTGCTGAGTGCCTTTGGCGAGGTTCTCCAGGGTCGGTTTTGTACCCACGCTGGAGAGCCTACGATCTTCAACGGTACTAGGCAGTACCGTATGAAGATCAAGAAAAACATACCGTCCGTTATGCGGATTGGTAATAGAAATGCCTGGGTGTCCTACATTGGACAGCCCAGGACTTGTGCAAAGTGTGGCCAGCAGGGCCATTTTGCTAATTCCTGTAAGCAGGAAAAGTGCTATAAGTGCCTTGGTGTGGGGCACGTGGCTTCCTCGTGCCCCAACCGAGTTGTCTGTACTGTTTGCGGGGAGGAGGGGCACAACTTTAAGATGTGCCCTAACTCCTTTGCAAACAAAGTAGTTCCTAAACGCACCTGGGCTCAGGTGGTGCGGGAGGAGACGACTTCGTCGACTCCTGCCGAGCCTGAGTCCCAGGCTGCTGCCTCTGCTGGGGAGGCTTGTGCATCTCCATCTAGCTCGTCAACCGTAGGGGAGACCCCATCCACTAAGCTTAACAGCACCGTGCCGGAGGACGGCTTGTCTAGCCGTCCGAAGGTGCGGTGTAGTTCCTGCAATTTGCAGGTTGGACCCTACGGGGTTGATGCTTTATGTATTTCCTGTGACTGCCCCATCGGTCACAGGAAAATCACTGTTCTTTCTTGTGCTGATTGCACTAATGTTAACGGCCCGCCGCAAATTGTTTGCAGTGAGCCCGAGTGCAACACTTTTCTGCTGGAACGCCAGCGAAAAATCCCAAAGGTTCCTGCTGGTTCCAGCAGGAAAAGACCAAGTAACAGAAAGAGGCGTGTAATTTCTTCCTCATCTTCGGATGAGGAAGTACAACACAAAAAAAGTTCTCCTCCTTCACTGACGCCCGTGCTCCGCATTGCTTCCGAGAAGGAACTTTCCGGCTCGGGCTCTGAGGGCATGGAAACGTGTAGCGAGACCCCTGATGCCCCACAGGAGGTTCTTAAAGGACGTACCGTTGCCGCAGTAAGGAAAGCCAGAATTAAACTTAAAAGTCTTAAGCTTCCTGGGATCCAAGACGAATTGATCCCTTGCAGCGTTCCTGCTTGCAAGGAGGTTTTCCAGGCTTGGTCAGAGCTTAATAGCCACAGGGTGACATTCCATCAGGATAAGTCCCCTGTGGAATTCAAGTGTCCCTGCTGTGACAAGACCACCCGGTCTTCTTATGACTGGTTTAGCCACCTGATCCAGGAACATGCACATTTCGTTTTGGATGCCGGATCGGCGGACCTTAGGTCCTATTTGAAGTATTGAGTATTTTTTTCTAGGCAAAATGACGCCTTCATCAGTCTGTTTCCTTTCCTTTCTTGTATTGTTTCAATGATTTCCATTATTTCATTGAATGTTAATGGAATGCGTGATTCCCTGAAAAGAAAATGCATTTTTCAGTTTTGTCATCATTATGACATATCCTGCCTGCAGGAATGTCATATCACCCCTGCAGATTTGGCTTTATGGAGTGCAGAATGGAGGGGAGAGATGTTTGCCAGTTTTGGCACATCTTTCTCCTCTGGTACTGTAATTCTTATTCCTAGGCGTAGTCCTTTACGTTTTTTCGATTCTTCAGTGGATACTGAGGGTCGTATTATTAGCGGTACCCTCCAGGGTCACGGGGGTAGTGTTAATCTCTGTGTAGTTTACGCTCCCACGGACACTGGAGCCCGTCGTCTTTTCTTTTCTAATCTGGCCTCTCATTTGAGAGGCAATCATCCAATTATTTTGTGTGGCGATTTTAATTGTGTTTTGGACATCCATTTGGACCGTCGCGGTTCTGCTGCTACTTCGTGTGGTTTGGGAGCCGCGGAGTTGCGGCAGCTTTTGTCCACCTTTTCCCTAAAAGACTGTTGGAGAGATCGTTTTCCTAATGTTCATTCTTTTACCTGGCGAAATGCGGCGAACTCCGCGTCCAGTAGGCTGGACCGTTTCTACGTGTCCCGTCTGCTGGATGTGGAGTCTTGTTCGCACTCGCCCTGTTATTTGTCTGATCATGATGCCATTACTTTGAAATTTACTTTCCCCTCTTCTCCCGGCATCGGGAGCGGTTACTGGAAGTGTAACGTCTCCATCCTTTCTGATGCCGTTTTTAGAGAAGAGTTTACGCAAGCTTATTTAGGTTGGTGTTCGCTCAAGGAGGGGTTTGATAATGAACTCCTCTGGTGGGAGGACGTCAAATTGCGTTCCAAGCAAATGTTGGTCAGCTTTTCTGGCCGCTTAGCCAGGAAACGACGGAAGAAAAGGGAGGACTTAATGTCTTCTCTTAAATCTATTTTTCTTGATTTGAATAGTGGGGATTCTAAACCCGCGCTTCTAGCCCAGTATGACTCTTTGAAATGGAGATTGGAGACATTGGATGACTTTGAAGCTGAGGGGGCTCGAATACGTTCTCGTGTCCGTGTCCTCAATGATGCTGAGAAACCATCCAAGTTTTTCTTTCGGCTGGAGTCCGAGCAAGCCAGGAAAAAGTTTATTTCTTCTGTCCGCGGTGCCGACGACGTTGTTGTCGAGACTTCGGCAGAAATTGCCTCTGTTTATCGGTCCTTTTATTCCGATTTGTTTAGCGAGGAGCCGGTAGAGGAGGATCTCCAGTCTACCTTTCTAGACTCGTTAACCTCCAGAGTCCCTCATGACCTTTTTTTGGATTTCGAGAGTCCACCTGAACTCTCGGAGTTGACCGATGCACTGAAGGGGATGGCCAGCTGTAGGACCCCTGGTGGGGACGGACTTCCCAGGGAATTTTACATTTCCTTCTGGGAGTTGTTAGGTCCAGACCTGCTGGGTTTTTTTCGTTGTGCTTATAAGTTGAATTGTTTAGCTGTTTCTCAGCGGTCGGGCATTCTAACTCTATTAGAAAAGCCCGGTGATCAGTTAGATCCCCGTAATAAACGGCCAATTTCTTTGCTGAATGTTGACTATAAAATTTTGTCGAAGGCCTTATGCTTACGTATCAGCAAAGTGCTGCCAGACATCATCAGTCCTTTCCAGACTTGCGGCGTCAAGGGGAGGTCCATCCACGACAACATCAGACTCCTACGGGATCTGGTGGCGTATGTGGATGGAAAGAACCTTGACTGCCTTGTGATCTCTTTAGACCAACAGAAGGCTTTCGAAAGAGTTAACTGGAATTTTTTGTTTAAAGTCATGAGTCGTTTTGGGTTCGGCCCTTACTTTATGCACTGGGTCAAACTTTTGTACACCGACATTTCTAGTCAAGTTTTAGTTAATGGTGTTCTTTCTGATCCGTTTGGTTTGTCGAGGGGAGTGAGGCAGGGATGTCCCCTGTCTCCTCTCCTCTACGTTCTTTTTATTGAGCCGTTTGCGGCTACAGTTATCCGTGACGGTCGCATCGGTGGCCTGGTGGTTCCTGGCAGCAGTGGTTTGCAGTGCAAAGTCGTTCAGTACGCTGACGACACCACTTGCATTGTCAGGGATCGCTTGTCGCTGGTGCGGCTGTTCGGTATCATTAAACAGTATGAGTTAGAGAGCGGTTCTCGCCTGAATATGGCCAAATCTCAGGGCCTCATTTTCGGGGCCTGGCCTGACGATATGTCTTCTCTGGTTGATATTAAGTGGACCAGAACTCCCATTAAAATTAATGGTATTTTTGTTGGTAAGGGAAACATGGGTGAGAAGAGCTGGAAGGAACGAATTCCAGCTCTGCTCACTTGTCTTACTAAATGGAAAGGGAGAAATCTTTCTCTTCTTGGTAAAGTTTTGGTTGTTAATTCAGTTATTCTTTCGCCTCTGAATTATCTAGCGCCTATTTACCCCCTCCCCGCCTCGGTGGAGAAGGTGGTTAACAAGGCTATTTTTGGTTTCATTTGGTCTAATAAGACCGAGTTGGTTTCGCGCCCAGTCCTTTTTCAACCTGTTGATCAGGGTGGGCTGGGCGTAGTTAATATTAGACATAAATGTGATAGTCTTTTTGTTCGGGGTTTGAGGTGCGTGTTGGATGTTGATGGTCCTCCTTGGAGGTTTTTTGCCCTTTATTGGGTAACATTTTCGTTGCGTAGTATCCTGCCTGTTGGGTTTTGGTCTAACAGCAGGCCGCACGCCTTGAACCTCACTTCTTGGTATGGGTATTTTTGCAAGCTGGTCTTGCTTGTTTTTAAGCTGGCTCCGAATTTTGCCTGGGGAGCGGGTACCTCCCGCCAATTATACCTGATTTTTTTCGGTCAAGATCAGGAAACCGGTCCTAGTCCTCCAAGACTTAGCCTTGGTTTTTAAATTTGCTAACTGCTCCGTTTTGGATCACCGTCTCCGGGATCTGAACTGGAGAATCATTTGGCGGGCCGTGAAAACGGCCCAAAAAGTTCTTAATTGGGGTTATGGGGCCGGCAAGTGCCCCCGCGCCGGTTGTGGCCAACCGGAAACTATTAACCATGTTTTTTGGGATTGTGCCTTTGTTTCTATCCCTTGGGGTTGGGTTGAACATGTGGGTGGGAGGATCTTGGGGGAGCATTTCTCCCTGACCGCACCTTGTGTTTTGTATGCTGATGGTTTGAATAACCGTGCAGATTGTGTTTTGTTTTGGTACTTGATCTGCGTTGTCAAGTGGCTTATTTGGTCTTCGCGTTGCGAGACCTTGTTCGATAAGTCTACCGCCAGCGCAGATATTGTTCTCCATCGGATTAAGCGCGCGGTCAGGGATAGAATTCGTGCTGATTTTGCTAGGCTGACCGAAGACGGCTTCCGTGCTACGTGGTGCGTGCGGGGAATTCTCTGCACAGTCGTCGGAGGTCAGCTAATTCTTCGTCTTTAGGTTTTTGAAACCCTTGGTGTTTGCTGTTTAGACCCTTTAGGTCTCTTCTGTGTGGGAGCTTTCAGCTCCTGGTTTTGGGGCCCTTTAGGCCTTTTTTTTAGTAGAATCATGGCTTTTGGATTGCTTTTGTTTTTGCATCTCTTTAGAGCCTTGTGTCGAACCTGTGGGAGTCTTCGCTCTCATTTTTTAGACCCTTTAGGTCTTTTTTATCGAAGTATGCATTTTGTTTTAATATGGTTTTCGGCAGACAGTTAGGGTCGTACCCTACCATGGTAACGCGTGGGTAGCGTGGCTACACAGTTTGTTTGTCTTGTCTGTGTTAAGTGTTTGTCAGTTTAATTATTAGGCAAAGGGTAGGGAGGCTCGTAGCCTCACTAACTAAGGTGTAGTGTGACTACCCTATCCTGGGATCTTCTTTAGGAAGAGCTTGCTAAGCATGCAGTCAGCGAAGGCACCAAGGCCGTCACCAAGTACACGACTTCAAAATAGAAATTTTGAAGGCTTCAAAACCAAACGGCTCTTTTCAGAGCAAACACAGTTTCCAAAAAGAGATTTGCCAGTCAGCTCAGTTCGCCCGATCAGCCCATTTCTTAGGTTTTACGACTAACCTTTTTTTTATTCTGTTGTGTCCCTTTCACTCTCTCTCTTTTTTTTATATTCTTTTACCCTTCGTGAGGCGAGGGGAGGTAATGCGATTAAAGTTAATCCCCGAGTCTTGTCGTCTTTGTAAACACATAATTTAATTTATGCCACAGCCTTTGTCAATTGGTCATTTCTTTCAATCTCCGGACGAGTGCTTGCATTTTGTTGAGTGGGTTACTATTAAAATAAATTAGGATTTTGTCTGTGGGATGTCACACATGTTACAAATATCTAGCAAGAAACCGAGGCCAGTTTTAACCGCCGCGTGAGAGCAACGAATCACTGCCATTGTGCGGAGGCTGGTCGAAAGATCATGGGACTTCTTCGGCGGAATAATAATAAAACGTCTTAAAATTGAGGTAAGAATGTTGAATGTTTCTGTGTTTTATCTAGCGATTGCATTACTTTGAACGACGATGACACAGTTGTAATTTTTTTTCCCTCGTCCCCCGCGTCCAAAATGGATGCGGTGCACCCAACCGTGCGACGGGCACGCCCGTGTCGCGTGATTGGCTACTTGGCATGCTTCAGCCAATCCACCAGAACGCTATAACTAGTGTTGTGTTTTCCAAGTGGGTTCATTCACACACCACCTTTACTGCAGAGTACATTCATCTTCTGTCACTCTACTGTCAAGATGACTGGACGAGGAAAGAGCGGCAAAGCAAGAAGCAAGGCCAAGAGCAGGTCCTCCAGGGCGGGACTCCAGTTCCCCGTGGGTCGTGTTCACAGATTTCTGCGCAAGGGCAACTACGCCCAGCGTGTCGGTGCCGGTGCACCGGTCTACCTTGCGGCAGTGATGGAGTACCTTACCACGGAGATCTTGGAACTGGCCGGAAACGCTGCACGAGACAACAAGAAGACGAGAATTAATCCCCGCCATCTGCAGCTTGCTATACGCAACGACGAGGAGTTGAACAAGTTGATGAGCGGAGTTACCATCGCGCAGGGTGGTGTCCTTCCCAACATCCAGCAAGTTCTTCTGCCCAAGAAGACCGCCAAAGTGTGAAAGTAAAGAAAAGAACTTACTTTGCATCCACAACCCAAAAGGCTCTTTTCAGAGCCACCACAACCTTCAAAAAAGAGACTTGTCGCTGCCTGTCTAACTCCACCTCTACCTTCACTCATAGCCGAAATCAATTTCTCTAATTTTTTTATAAACAATAGAACACTGTTCCAGATAGAATTCCCACTGTGTCCTTTAACTTAAGCATTATGCAAAATTTTACGTACTGCGTATGTGACCGGCCGGCCGGCTGAGTACATTAGCCATACATGTATGTATATGTATTGTCTTAAATGTTGCCTCATGTAGAATGTGAATGACTTATTCACCAAAGGTTACAAAAATGGCCAAATAATGATGCGGGACCGCATTGATATTGATACATAAGTATTATAAGCGCAAATGAAACGGTATGACGAATGTTTTCTTTTCTTTCGAATTTTCTTCTTATAACTTCATGACGAAATAAACAATAAATCAATGAAATAAAATAGTAATTATTACAAAAAGGGGAAATAAGTAAGTGAAAAAAACAAAAACAAAACAATAACCAAGCAATTAAAGGAAAGGGGCAGGCTGGGACTCGAACCCACGGTCTATTACTTTCTACATGTGCTCTCTTACCACTCGACCACGGAGCTTACTGACAAACTGAAGTATTTCCCCGCCCCTAATGTGGGACCCATTGGCAGGGCCTGAGAAATACCCAGATGGGAAACGCCGAGGCGCGATGACCGGGAGTGTTGAAGGGCGCCATCTATTGATATGCTTGTCCCGGAACATCGTACGTACGGCATTTAGTGCCGACGCTCTCGCTCACTGATGCATTGATCCCATTTTTTGTCTGGATTAATTTTTTCAACAAGATTTTTGGTGAAATATGATCGAGGTGTATGAAAATGCATGATAGAAATATTTTTAAGAATGTATATGTCTCTGTTAATCTGAGAAAGCCGGAGATTTCTTGCTCATCTCTCTCTCTCCACGGGTTTCGTTGAGTTGCGGTGGACGCGCAGGAGTCTTTTTTTTTTTCACACCAGGAAACAAAAAAGCACAAATTAATAATAATAAGAAGAACAATAGCAAACAGTATTTCAAGGCGAATAATCCCTTTCCGCGCTATTGTTTTAATATTAATCGTTATCGCTTCTCGGCCTTTTGGCTAAGATCATTGCACTTTGGTCTAAGTCTTGGTCAGGAATATCAGGAGGAGGTCCAGACTCGGCATTGCACTTTGCCTTGAGACTGTAAGGCCCCGCCCCCGAAGCGGTCCCCGGCTGGTTTCCCAAGGGCGGCCAGTTCGGGTGATCCTACCTTGGTGGTATCCCTTCGGGGTGTTTTCTGTGCATTTGGCAAGTGGTTGGTACCTAGTGCCACCCCCAAATGTACAGGCCTATGTGTGTGGCCTTCGGGCCGTTTCTATGTTGTCAGTTTTATGTAAACCTTCGGGTTTTGCGTGTTGTTGTTTTGTCCCGGGCAGGAGGGTTCGCAACCCTACTAGCTTGGTCCGGCGTGGTCGGCCTGCCTGGTTCCCCACTTGTGGTCTTGTGGGGGAACCCTAAAAAATAAGTATCTGTTCTTTTCAGACAGCCACGCCTCTCCGGAGCTCCGGGTTGTCTGCGAAGCTATTCGAGTTTTGGATCGAGTCCGAGGATAAATTTGATATCTTCGTTTTTGTCTTGGTTTATAGACCAAGTAGGTCTAGTTTTTAGAGATTTTCGTTGCATTTTTGGTGATATTTTGGGTGTTTTTGGTGTTGGTTTTTCGTTGCTGGCTGTGTACGCAGTGCTGTACACGCCAGCCTATTCATTTGTACACGTCTTTTGTTTGGGCCGTGGCAGCGTGCACGGCCCATTCGTTTCTACGCGTTTCTTTGTTTAGGCCGTGGCAGCGTGCACGGCCCTATTCATTTGGGTGGGGCTGTGCGTGTGCATAGCCCCGTGAAGTCCTTTGTTGGGGGAATTTTGTCCTTTCTGTAGCGTTTGCGGGGTTGGGACCCGTGTGCTTGTGCTGCGGCTTGTGACCCGTTAAGCCGACTACCGCCGTTACATTAGGTGGTGGGTCGGCAGCGGGGAGCGAGCCGTAGCGCGGGTATTGCGGGCCTGTAGGCTCGGGGTTCTCTGCACTACACCGGTGGGGAATTTCGGGTCTGCGGGGCCTGGGCTCCGCGTTCATTTTTCTTTCTTAATCACAGGTAGGCAGTTGCTACCTGTGATTTATCTTCTTGTTGAGTGAGTCAGCAGTTGTGACTCACTCTTCGTTGTATATATTTAATATAGTCAATACCGTTACAAGCTTGTAACGGTATTTTTTATTTTTGTGAAAGAAATCCAAGTCGGATTTTTCCTTTCTTTTTTCTTTCTCGGCTTAGCATGCCGTCAAACGCAAGCGAAGCCAGGCGTCTCCGAGCCCTCGAACTTAGTTTTGGGGGCAAGGAGACGTCAAGTGATGTTTTCAAGGCCCTCAAGGGGGTCGGGATTATCCCGGCCAATCATCTTGAGGCCTTGCAACCTCTACCTGGCGGCCGATTTGACATGACGTTCAAATCGGTCGCACTAGCTCGAAAGTTTGAGCCAGTTTTAGACCGGCTTCCAGGTTGCCGTGTATCATCATTCGGCCTAAAGCTGGTCACTGTGAAGTACGTTGAGATGGACGTGGACGACAATATCGTCCGGTCCATCTTGTCTAGGTACGGCAGGGTCCACAAGGGAAGATTCCAAACCTACCCTGAGGAACCTGCCGTATTCACTGGCACCCGACAGTACTTAATGTCGGGTGTCAAATCTATACCGTCGGTTCTCCGCATTGGGAACCGCAACGCCTGGGTCGGCCACTCCGGCCAGACCCGGACGTGCGCCCGGTGCGGGGACCCGACACACTCGGCAAACAAATGTAGTACCGTAAGGTGCTACAAATGTTTGCTTGTAGGCCACCCTTCTGGGGAATGCCCCAACAGGGTGGTTTGTACTTTGTGCGAGGAGGAGGGGCATGGCTTTAAGCTGTGTCCCAAATCCTTCGCCAGGAAAGTTGAGCCCACCAAACGGTGGGCTGATGTAGTATTGCAGGGGAAGTCTGCTCCAGTACCATCTGTTGGAGCGGAATCCTCTCCTGCCAAATCTCGTGGGTTGGAGTCTTCTCAGTCTTCCCCCGAGTCCACGCCCGTTTTGGACGTGGCGGCGGCGGAGAAGTCCAACCCAGCTGTAACTCCCGGGTCTGATTTGTCAGACTCGTAGAGTTCCGAGTCTTCGAATTTTGAATTGCCTCGAGCATCGTGCATTCAATGCTCGAGGCAGGTAGGCCCTCTGAAGTCTCCGGTCGCGTGGGAATGTTTCCATTGCGACCGTGGGATTTCGAGGGCTATGCCCTTTCATTGTAGCCGGCTGCGCGGACTGCACGGGTATTAACGCCAAGCCCGTGGTGTCTTGCGACGCCATTGACTGCCAGGCGGCTGCAATAGATGGGGCGGTGGGTTTTTTACCCGTTAGAGGGAAGAGGAAGATGAAGAAGAGGGCTCGTCATCCCTCTTCTGACTCCGATTCTCCCTCTTCGGGTGCAGTCCACAAAAAAATCTCGGGGAAATGTCTCTCAGACTCATCTGAGTCTGAGATGAAAGTGGATGAGCCTACAAGCTCATCCAAACCTAGTGCTGTCCCCCGCACAACACCTTTGGAGGACACAAACAACTAGCCGGTCCGGGCCCCAGGGCCCGGATACGGACAAGCAGGTGGGGGACAGTAGTTCTCCCCCCGCTGCCACTCTAGACTCGGGTGGTAAACCGAAAGGTGATCCACCCGAGTAATATGTTCACTTTAGCACATCATGGTCAATTTGCTTTCATTGAATGTCAATGGAATGCGTGACCCCGTGAAGAGGAGACGCGTTTTTAGTCTTTGTCGGGAGTATGATATTTCCTGTCTTCAGGAGTGTCATATTTCTGGCAATGACGATTTAGTTTCTTGGCAGGCGGAGTGGAGGGGGAAGATTTTTGCCAGTTTTGGCACATCTTCTTCCTGCGGGACCGTCATCCTTCTGCCTGCCAAAAGTCCTTTTGAATTTTCTGATCTTTCCATCGATTCTGATGGAAGGATCGTTTCTGGAATTTTGCGCGGTCCGGGGGGAGGAAAGGGTGTGCGATTGTGCACAGTTTATGCCCCGACTGACCTCAGGTCGCGTCGTCTCTTCTTCACGGAGTTGTCTTTTTTCTTGACGGGTAGTTGTCCTGTTATTTTAGCAGGAGACTTCAACTGTGTCCTGGATTTAGAGCTTGACCGCCGTGGTTCAGATTCCACATCTTGTTGGATCGGCGCCGCGGAGCTCGGTCACCTCATTTCCGACTTTTCTTTTAAGGACTGCTGGCGGTCTTTCAACCCGTCCACGCATTCTTTTACATGGCGAAATGCGGCAAGCACGATCACTAGCCGGCTGGATCGTATTTACACATCCAGTTCGGTGGGTGTCGTGTCTTGCGGGCATTCGCCATGCTATTTCAGTGACCATGACTGTGTTGATTTGAAATTTAATTTCCCGGAGATTGCCGGCGCCGGTCGGGTTTTTTGGAAATGTAATGTTTCCGTCCTGGCCGACGCTGGCTTTCAAACGGATTTCAGAAAGGCTTATGCGAGCTGGCGGACTCTCAAGGAGGGGTACGGAAACGAACTCCTCTGGTGGGAGGACGTCAAGTCCCGCATTAAGCGATTTATTATTTCCTTTTCTTGCCGGTTGGTAAGAAATAGACGACGGCGCAGGGAGTCACTTGTGGCTGCCCTGCGCTCAGTCGTTTCCGCTCTTAATTCCGGGCAATGTAACCCTGAGGTTCTTGCTCGGCATGAGGAAATTAGAAACGAGCTTGCTAAACTGGACGACTTCGAAGCGGAGGGGGCTCGGATCCGCGCGGGGGTTCGTGACCTCGAGGAAGGGGAGAAGCCGTCCAGGTATTTTTACCAGCTCGAGACCTCTCAGGCTCGGAAGAAAACTATTTCTTCCGTTTATAGTCCTGGAGGGGACATTGTTTCCTCTCCGGAAGAAATTTCGACAGTTTATAGATATTTTTATCTCGATTTGTTTTCGGCCAAGCCTGTGGAGGTTGAATCGCAGTCTCCGTTTCTGGACTCTCTGTAGTAGTATATACTGAGCATCTCGACCCCCAATGAGGTGGCATCGAGGTGAGGCGTGAGGCGGGATGGTGAGGCGGATGAGGCGGGTGAGGTGGAGGTGGTAGTGAGGTGGAGAAGGTAGTGAGGTGGAGGTGGTAGTGAGGTGGAGGTGGTAGTGAGGTGGAGGTGGTAGTGAGGTGGAGGTGGTAGTGAGGTGGAGGTGGTAGTGAGGTGGAGGTGGTAGTGAGGTGGAGGTGGTAGTGAGGTGGTAGTAAGGTGGAATTTTTTTTTTTTTTTATTTTTTTTTTTAATTTTTTTTAAATTTAAATTTTTTTTTTTATTTTTTGAATTCATTTATTTTTTATTTTATTTCATTTAGTAATTTTTTTAAATTCTTTTTTATATTTTTAGAATTGTAATTTTAATTATTTTTTATTTTATTTTTTTTTATATTTTTTTATTAACGGAGCCACGTTAGTGGCGACATTGCCCTTACGCTAATAACCCGAACGGAGTGGGACTGTAGCGTAAGTCTCGAGACTTGTCTCGAGGCTAGCGTGTGAGCGATGAAGTCGCGAGCACGGCTCTAGTGCTCTGGGCTCCCCCTTCCCTACGGAGCCACGGTAGTGGCGACAGTGAGCTCACGCCAGTGACCCCGAACGGAGTGGTCAGAGGCGCAAGCCTCGATCCTAGACCTGCTCCAACAAGTCCGGAGTTACACGGTGATTGGTGACGTCACGGTTGTGACAAGAGCACTGCGAACAATGGGACGCAGAGCGCGATGAGTGAGAGACCTTTGGACGAGTTAGAACACGAAACATTTGTTGCTTTTAGATTGGTGGATTGGTAAACAGTCATGACTTGTTGTGGATACGGGTACATCGGGTATATAAAAGTCGGACACTGCTGTTTTTGGAAATCATTCACCTACCAACAACCGAAAACATCAAAATTCTGCTCAATATCACCATCATTGCACTAAACCAATCATGGCTGCAGCATCAGGCAACAACGCACCTCCGTCTTCCCCAACTAGTGAGTCGGTGAAAGGACCGTTTGACTGCGTGAAGAAGTTAACCCATGCCCAAGTCAAGAGAGGATGGCGCGAAGGTTTCAGCACCACCGAACATAGATCCTACTACATGTATTACAATATATTCACAAGAGAGAGTGTGTGGTCCATACCTACCATCCTACTGCAACAGGAAGAAAGCGAGGTGGACTCCGGGCCGGCAGAGGACTTGCTGGCGGCTGCCATGACAGAGCTGACGGGTAACCCACCCACGGACCTCTCCAAGCCCCCTTTCATCAAGGGAAAGCCGACCAAGAGAAAGTTCAGCCCCGATCCCGACCAGCAGGAGAACGAGAAGAACGCCGTCAGATTCGAAATTGGAGGTGAGCGTTATGCCTGTGTCAAACGTTTCAAGAACCGTGTCTACGTTAATATCAGAGAGTACTACTTCAACGAGGACAAGACTAAACTACTTGCGGGGAAAAAAGGACTGAACCTGACATCCGCCGAATGGTACAAGTTGGTCGATCAAAGAAAACTCATTGCTGAAGCCATAGACATGATCTAGATCTTCAGTGTGTCACGCTTATTTTCTATTCATTTTGAAATCATCTCGCAGGCTCATCAAATCAGGACATCATCGACCGACGGGTAAGGGTGAGAACACTCACCAAACGCATCCTGACCAAACTCATCACGGACGAGATACTCCAGCTAGTGTATCATACGCAAAAACGACTGGGCTGCGAGGGATGTAAAAAGGACTGGCCGAGTCTTTTTGAGCACGCTTGCACATTTTTGGTAGGAATCCCCCAAATCACATCGACGACTATATACCTTTGTACTTTGAGGAGGTGCTGGCTTCGCTGGACAAGAAACGAGTACGACCAATATTTCTAGCGGTCGCTAGCCTACTGGGAGCTGGTTTATTCATCGGAGAAGGAATTAACTTGGACACCGAATTGAGTGATTTGATCGAAGACATTTTAAATGATTGGAAGGATGATTTAGAAGAAATCGGTTACTCCTTCTACTCGTCTTTGTTCGACAATACTACCGAACTCATTCAGAACACAGATATCATAGAGTAAATGACCCGACAATGTTTGCTTACCTTTTAATTATTATTATTATTTTTTAAATTGTTTCCCTTTTTTTTAATTTTTTTTATTTACGTGTTAAGTTTATGGTGGAGGGTTAATAAAAAGATTGCTTGAATAAAACAATTCTGATATGTTGTAGTCACAAAAGAAGAACCTGCCTCTTGTGTGTGTTTGTATTTGTCTCGCGTGTTTTATTTTTTTGAAAATATATGTATATAGATATTAGTTTTTATACTACGTTGGGTGATAGGGGTAAGAGGAAACATACACAAAAATAAAAGTCGACACGGGATGCCTAAAACCAACTGGAACTCACCAGAACATTCCTTAAGTGGTCAACGGGCGATATACAGTTTATAAGTATTTTATTTCACAACAGATCAATGCTAACTACAATGTACATGTAACAACAAGTTAAAAATAAATAAATAAACAGTTAAAAAAAAACAGCTACAACTACTGGATAATAATAATAGTAATACCAACAGTAATAATAATGAACATTAGTAGAAGTCTAGTTCTCTAACAAAGCTCTGGCTATTTGCCTTACAAGAAACTGTTCGTCATACACCGATGTATTTACGCGAGGAAAATGTTTTCGTATAAAATCGTTAACGAGTATGTCATTGTCTCGTTTATCTGAAGAAAACAGGAGCGTGATTTTGTACATGGTGAGTCCCCGACAACGCTGTAACAGGAAAAAGATGGAGTATTGTCCACACACGGCTGACAGTGGTCCCTGCAGAGGTTGGTGGTTGTAGCGGGTACACGTCACATTTTTCTTGAGGAATTTCTTGACCCGGGGTATATTCATCGGTTGTCCGTAGGAATCGAAATACTCTCCCTCCCCATCCCGCGTGATGTAAATGGCCACCCAGTGCTGACCGGGTTTCGTGGATGGGTCCGTATTAAAAATGAGGGCGCTCGGTCGGGGCACGTAGTGCTTAGGCAGCTGATCGCAGGCAAAAACGCCTCTGAAGTAATGCTTGGTAAAACGATCATTTTTCAAAATGCTGCTGATTTGATAACTGTCCATGTTGACGACGTGTAATTTAACTGCTGTAGTCAAAGATGACGTTGCGAGCCTGGTCAATTTCTATGATGTTGTTGAACTCGGCGTAGATGATGACGTTGATGGTTGCCTCCAGTGGATTGGCAAAGTGGACGTCCAGTCTCAGGTTGCCACGCCTCACGAGATTGAAGTGTCCTCCCACAGATAGGTTGGGGCTCAGATCAAACGCAAACAGTGCGGGATAGTCGTCACGAGTGATGGCGACGCCTTCGTCTTGGTACATTTTATCCGTACCGGAGAAGAGGGTCTGGTAGGCTCTGATGTAATTCTTACCCGGTTCTTTAAATTTCGGTTTCAGAGGTGAATAGGGAATTTGTTCCCCGTCCAAGTGAACTGTCAAAAAGTTGATATTCATGTGTTGGAAATTAAAGGGGTTTTTCCCATACCGTCCGTTAAATGCTTCGTTGGTCACACATCCAACTACGATACGGTTTGGAAGTTGACCCAGAAACACGTGGTCCTGCGTGAGGGTTAGATTACCGCGGGGCACAGACACCATCTTGCACAGATTGCGTTTGATGGGGTATTTGGCGGTGCCTTTCTCCAGAGCTTTCATGTGTCCCAGCATAACGCCCGAACTGACTTTGACTTTCCTGACAAAAACGGACGCGTTTAGGATGACCACTTTGTAGGTGGGGTTTCCCCCAGCGGCCATGAGGCAGAACGCGTTGCTGCTGCGAATCAGTTTCAATTTCAATTCCACGCCATTCAGCATGTGTTTGTCTTGAAAGAAAATGTCGCTGTGAATCGGGCCGATCATGTCCACCTCGCTGCTTCCCTTTGTAAACTGGTATCTCTTCTTCAGCCCATGGTTGACCGCATCGTCTGCCGCTGTAGGGTTTGCGCTGTCCATTTTGCCGGCGGTGTCTTTATAGAACAAAGCGGCAGTCAGCTGAGAGATTTGAGCATCGCTGCCGTAGCTGAGCAGTGTTTCGATTATGGCGCGATAGGGGTAGGTAGGTGTGGAGGGGGAGATCAGACGTTCGTTCAGACTCACATCAATCTGGCTGAATAGGGACTGTAGAAGTAAGTTGACGGGACCCACGTGGTCGGCGTCTGTCAGGTTGGAGCCGTCCGCTTTGGTGATTTTCGCTCTGACGTACAACTGGGTTTGGTTGAGATCCATGTATTCTTCTCCGGATCCCGGTACGAAAAATTCTATCGGTCCTCCATCAGAAATGGTAGAAATCGGGTGAAATTCCTGCCACTGACCACGTTCTATGCTCGTTTGTGTTGGTGGTAAAGAAAAATATCAAGTTCAGATTTAGTGCATTCGCACGAGTTATTGTGTAACAACGACATAATGACTGACTGTGGGTTAGCTTGCAAAACGCTTAATCAAATATGTCTTGTGATCTTTTCACTCTCCTGCTAGAAGAGGAAGTGGCGCGTCTGCCGTTTGCTTTCCTTTTTATACCACGTCGTGTACCTCGTGAGAGTCGGGCATCCACGCCTCGAAGAGCCGAGTGGGCCAGATTACGTCCAGCGTGTCGAAGTCGGTTTTTGGCAGATGATTTGATACTTTTTCCCTCCATCGCATCCTGCGCGATTCCTACACCGGTACGAAGCGCTTCGCGACCCAACGTTTTAGCGCCTTGTTTGATCAGAGGCATGGCCGACCGGAAAAGTCCGCTTAAAATCCCTCCAAGTCCATACCCTCTCTGACTTCTCGGACCAGTGAACACGGGGAGACTGCGCCCCACCTGGCCGACATAATAATCTTCGTAGTGTTTACTATTGGGTAGGTAATGACTCTTCATGATGATTAATAGAAGTAGGACGAGCGCTTCTTTCGAAAGTGAAGTTTCACGATGACTCTCCCGGTAACAAATGGAATAAGTTCACCCGTCCCGTCCCTTATATTGATTTCGATCATGTCCAAAAACTTGTGCTTCAGGGGCATGTAATGAGGACTGTCGTAGATTTTTGTAACGGTTTCTCCATACTTCCCGTCCACATTCACGATGCGTAATAAGGGGGCCCGCGTGTCTCCTACGGTGTGGTACTCCACAATATTAGAGTAGATAAATAACGCATAGAATGGCTGCAGGTCCACCACCCTCGTACTCTTTTTGATACCCGACACAGTTGCACCATCGTCAAAACCGAGTAGGTTCGCTAGACGACCCAGTAATTTAAGCACCACGCTGTCGTTTGTCTTTATGATGACTTTTTGAATGAATTTGTTGTACTTGAATCGGACTTGTCCGTCGTGCTCAATGGGAGGTTCAAAGCTGTCGAATAGTTCTTCAGGTGTTGGGTAGTACCCCTCCGGTACGCGATGAAAGTGAAATCTGGAATCTGTTTCTCCACCCGAGCACGCCACCAGGTTACCTTCGGTCACGTTCAACCAACGGTGAGGGTAAGTTACTTCGGCCAATGCCACTTCCCAGTCTCCCTCAAAAGACAGGGGTGAGGGTAAATTTACAAAAAAATGACTCAAGGTGTTGTTAGGGTGAGTATCCATAGAACTGTTGCTAGGGAGCGTGACGTAAAACGAGTCCGCCATGACGAAGCTTAGCTTTAACTGTGTAGGTAAATACTCGCGTCACGGACGTTTTATAACTTGCGCAGACTTGTCACCCAACTGTTAAACTTGCCTGGGTAGCCCAACCACTTGACAAAATACTCCAATTTTCCCCGCCTTTTCCGCGTCTGGAGTACTTTTTCCACTTGGTACAGGTCGCCCAATTGAACCGCTGGTTGTATTTCGTGTTCGTAGAATGTCCCGTCCAACTCCTCGGAATCGTAATCTTTCAACTTGTACACGGGAGGATGGCGCGGAATACGAGCACTAACGGTGAATAGTTCAGTGGTCCAGTTTGGAAGGTAACCTTTCCTAAATGGTCGTGCAGCCATACTGATGCGCACTGTGTCCCCAACATTGAACTTGTAAGAAATGGGTTTGTCCGCGTTACTGTTCTCGTCGTACAGGTTTCTCCATACAGTTTCGGCATTGTCGCTATTTACCGAGGCCGGGGTGGTCTTTATGCTTCGGTGGTAAGCGTGATTGTACGCCGTCATTAATTTCGGCAAAGCTTTAATGTACACGTGGCTGTTTGTGGCCGTGAAATATTTGTACATTTTTGTCTTGAGCGTTCTGTTGAATCTCTCCACCACGCTGGCTTTTGTTTCATTCTGAGTCGTGAAGAAACCAATTTTATTTTTTTCGAGAAATGACTGGAATGGATGATTGGTGAACTCGGTGCCTTTATCGGTCTGTAGAACTGTGGGTTTCCGTCCGCTTTTCAAGATTGTCTTGAAGCCGTCAATAAGCGAAGAACCGGTCTTATTCTTGATTGGAATTGCCCAGGCGTATTTCGACAATATATCGATACACGTCAACAAATATTTGTAGTTTCCATTAAACCGACTGAGTGATCTCATGTCCACCAGATCCGCCTGCCACTGCTGGTCAATACCACCCACGATGACTCTGTTCCGTTGAAAATGCCTGCGTATGGGTTTGTGTAGTGTGTAAGTCGGTTGCTGACTTAACCAGGTTCTAATTTGACTCCGGTTGGTGTCGACGCCGTCTTTTTGGGCAGCACGGTAGACAGCTTCCACACCACCAAAACCGGCTGGATGTTGGGGGTTGTAGTACACTCGTTTCAGGTACGTTTCGTTCTGCGCCATCACTTAAATCTGTGTTTTGTATAATGACACTACTGCGACAGCAGATGCACCAACAACGAATTTTTTCGCGAGTTGTTTAAATCCACAACCCGGTTTCGGTGGACAGCACTCCATGATGAGGTAGTCTCAAATGATTAAGTCGGGGTAGTGTGTGCGTATTAATAGGGAGTCCATTTGGGTTTCGAACGCGGTGTGCTTGTACTCGCCATTGTTTTCTTTTTCCTCGCTTTGGGTGTAGTTTTCAGATGGGACGCTTCGGCAAACAATCGGGGTAGGTGAAAAGACTCTTCTTCCTCTGGTTCTTCCTTCAAGTGTACTTTTAGTTTAGAGGAATCACCAAAGCTAAGTTCACGCTCCAACTTCGGTGGACCGTGCGGCATCGGCTCCAGTTTGGGTGGTTGATCATCCGTCTTCTTGGTTTCTAAAGTCATAGTCAGCGGTGCCATTCTTTGTTTATTTATGTTAATGTATCTGTGCAGCGTCTGGTGGTACAGTTTAATTTTATCCTCGTCTGAAAGGTTTTTCCTTTCCAGTAGCTCTCTCATCTCACCATCTAAACTGTGTACCACGCGCGTGGTCGGTGTTTGTTCCAATCGTCTGGTCGATTGAAGTTTTGTCAACGTTTCCTGAGGTACCAGAACCATTTTCTTGGTGTGCTCCATGTTTATTTAAACAATAATCCACCAAGAGCGCCCAATATTGGAGTGAGTAAAGCACCGAGAAAACCTCCTTTCGGACGTAATACTTTCTTTTTCTTTTGAACGCTGAGTTTCTTATTGCTGAGAACTCGCATTTGACGCTTGTATTTGATTAACTTTTTCTTCTGGGATGGTGTGAGGGAAATATTGAAACGTTGAGGGCGCACTCGCACAAACAATGTATCAGTTCCTTGTTGGCTCCTTGTATCACACCCTGTCGTTGCTTGTCGCTTCCCTTAGCCAGCACATGCAGGTAGGGAGCGTTGTGATGCACACGCCTCGACATCTTCAAATGATTGCCGTCCGTTCTAAACACAATCCTTTATACCTTTGGAGTGTAAACGATGGGATATTCGCCGGGAAAAATTCTGGTTCTGAGACGTACAATTTCGGGGGTTTCTGGCTTTAAATCTACGAAGAGATAGCCGTAGGGGGCGGATGTCGCATCGCGGTAGGCCTCCATCATATACTTGGACTTAGTGGGGTACATTTGGCGCGCTAAATGTGTAATTTGCGAAGCGTCTCTCGGGTTTTTAAACAGAACCATGTAATGAGCGTTCAAACTAATGGTTCGCATTTCCTTCCCCTTGTAAAATAAATTCTGTAGTATGAGAATAACCGATAGGTTTCTGTGATGACTACCCTTGGTAAATAGTTCAGTGACCTTAACATTGTTCCCGCTTTCGGACATGAGATCGTCTATCACAACCAGGTTTCTTTGACTTCGGTCCAGGGACTCCAATAGATCATCGGGGTAGCCCTCCACAAATCGTATCCGAGGGACCAGACTAGCCAGATGGTCGTAAGCATCTTGATATTCCCCGTAACACCAAATAATATTATCAATAGCAGGTTCAATCACTGTATTTCCCTCAGCTAGAATAAGACCCTTTACAAACTGTGTTTTCCCGCTTCCAGTTGGACCAGTGATTACGCCAGTAAACGGATGTTTAAGTCGCGAATCCATTTGATCAAATGAATCTATTTTTGTAATGTAGTTCTTTTTAAAAGCTAAAGTTTTCACTCCTACCCTCCCTCCCCCTTTAGTTTATTATTCCCCCCCCCTTCAATTTATTAAAAAGAAAGTTTTGTTTAACAATAAGCATTACAAAATTGAAAGTGACAGACAACAGTTTATTTTTTTCTTTTCTTATTTCTTTCAATCTCCTTTCTTTCTTTCTTCTTCATTTAACCAAGTAAACAAAATAACATACATAATTCTTTAACTATGAAGGGAAAAATAAATAAATAAATAAAGATGAACGTAAGTAATATCAACATTAAAGGGAATATACATCATTTGCTTTTGCTGTAAGTTTCAGAAATAGATGGAATTGGGGGGTTGGAAATATAAAGCAAATATAGTTACACTGACTTTTTGGAGGTTTTGGGTTCGAAAATGCTATAAAAACCAAGAAAAACGATCATTTTCCTTTAGTCTGGTTCCCTGACTCCATATAAGAAGAAACAGAGCAGTTTACATACATTGGGGAATTGTAAGGTCAGGGAACCAGTCTAGCTGGCTCGTACCCGTTCATAGGTTTGTAATTGATTGCAAACAAGTGCAATGGTCAATTGGGGCCAGTATTTGAAAAAAAAGCCAGTTGTTTCCAACGCTGATCGGCCGATCAGCGTTGGAAATTGATACAAAAATACCACTTTTCTTGAAAATGACAGTATACCAGGTGCCATAATTTTACAGGATGCTTTAGACTGTCATTTACCAACATCCTATTAAGGTATTTCGCAAAAACTTGGTAGTTTTATTTTTCGATGTTTGCAAATGTTGTATATTCCCTTTAAAAATAATTAGAAAATGTACGAATTGTTTTTTAAGAGCAGTTATCAATTTAGTAAACCATCCAAAATTTTAAAAAAGTGGGAAATTTATGGTTTCTTTTCAAAATACCAATAATCATTAACCACAATTTAAAATAAAGTGGTAACCATTCTTTATAAAAAAATAAAAAAAAAAAAAAAAAAAAAAAAATTGGTGTAGAATTGGTGTACTTTTAAATAAATTTGGATCATTTTTGAAATATTTTTAATAGTGGTTGGTGAAATTTCAAACGAAGTGGAAACATTTGGGATTATTTTTTAAAAAGCAGTTGGTGAAATTTAAAATGAAGTAGGAGCATTTTCAAGTTATTTTTCAACGGCAGATTGTAACATTTACAATTAAAAAAATAAAAAATAAAAAAAAATAAAAAATAAAAACTTAACGTACTGTTTAAACCACCACCAATTTACCCACCACCAGTTTAAAGAAATTTGCTTGATGTTCTGACGAGCCTAACAGGTTTTTTTTTATCACAAGTCCAGGTAGGTGGTGGAAACTCCATCATCGGCGACTCTCCTTTTTGGGTAGAAGTAAGTAAAGGCAGTCTTGACCTGTTCGTAGGTGTACATACCATCGGAACGCATGCGAAACCCTCTGTTGACTCCTTCACCGGCTCGTTGATTTTCTAGCGCCTCCAGATAGTTCATTTTTGTTATGTCGTTGGTCTTTTTGTTCAGTCCTTTGCATACAGCTTTGTCTTTTTCTCCAAAGCAGTAGTATGTTTTACTACAAAGAGCAACGATGCCGTCCCCCTCCCACTCAACCTTAAAGAGGCCGGGTGTTCGTTTGTCATACGCACGGTGGTCGGGGGTGTCGTCACGCGGAAACCAGGATGATTTCTCCCGCTGGTACTCGTCCCGCAGATGAGGCTTGATGATGTCATCCAGATGTGGTGCAGAGATTGCCATGTATGCGGAATCTGTGTCCATCTCACAGAGCTGGAAGTCCGATGGATCGATGAATCTAAGAAGAAAATCATAGTAAAATTGCAACATCCGCATTTTAGCATATTGGTATACAAAATACCCAATCTGTAGAGTACAGATTTTTTATTGAGTTCAACCTCGTATAGCTGATTGTCCTCTAGTGTGTGTGTAAGGCGCGGAAGTGGGGGTTGTTGATCATTTGGGATGCTCCTTCGGTGGTAGTGCAAATCTTAACGTCAAGATGTTTCTCCTGGTTGGTCACGGTTTTGCCATATGCCGAGTTGCCGAGCAACTTCATCGTATCGGCGATAATGGCCTTGGCTGGATCCACGTCACCGTCCCTCCGCGCATTACTGACAGCATCTCCAAAAGGTTTAAAGCAAGGTGAGTCGGCGTACTGTACCACCTGATAGATGCGAGTTACCTCAAGTCCATGGGTCAGATACCATTTTAGAAGCGGTGTTGCAAACAAAAGTCGAGATGCGTGCATGCTACCAATTAGGCTCCGGCGTGGTGTTTTCATGACACCTTCTTCTTCTGCGTATCTTTGCATGTGTTCGCCAATGTCTTGTCTGCTGATTTCTGTGTTCTTAAAGATTGGAGGCATCTCAGCGAAAAAATCTTTCAGTCCGTCGGGTACCCTAAGATCACATTCCACCATGCCAAAGATGGATCCATCAAGCACACCATCCAATATTGCCTGCTGGGTCATTGTCATGCGGTTCTCGTGGGGCATTCTTTTTGATTTGACAAAGTCAGAGATGCTACGATCGGAGGACTTGAGACGGTTCCATTCGCACTCGTACATTTCTACTAACCGATAACACTGCTGGCGGATGTAGCTAGAAATTTGTTCCGTTTTACGTCTTAATTCGGCGCGTGAGAGGTTTCTGACTGCATTGAATTCGTGCGGATTGAGGTGGCAAACGTGTCCGTGCCAGAAACACCCGTGAAACTGGTACACGGTTTGGGTGTCGTGGCAATATCCATCAACTGGAATTCTTTGCTGACCGATGCATTTTTCCCCATGATTGAATTGGTGTCGGATAAACACGCCCTCCGAATGCGCAGTCCAATTTAACCACTCAGCGGCTTTCACCCCAAACTTATGACTTTTCACGGGTTTAAAATTGTCGGCTTCATTTCTTCTAATGAACGTTCCTACCGGCATCGGCTGCATAAGCGACCATAAATAAAGGGCATTCGCGTCGAACCCAACGACATTGTCGCACAGCTTTTGACCTCCGCGAATGTACGTCTTGTCTTTTTCGTGATAGCGGTGGAAGACAATCGATGGTCCGCCAACGATGTTTTCCTTCATTAGGTAGTACAAGTCTTTGTTAGTCTCGTCGATAAGACTAAAGAAGACGTCTTGAGGTAAGTTTTGAAAAGGTAGTGAAGTGAAAGTCCAGGAACGGAAATACCGCACTTAAACATATCAATGTTGCGCTCCTTATAGAATGTCACCATCTTCTCTAATGCAGTGAGGAAGGGTACAACATCGAGGTTATTGTACCACTGCAGAAAATCCCGAAATTGTGTCATGTTGTTGTCCGCCCAAACCGTGCGACAGTATGCGTAATCGTCAGCAGAAATGTTCTCACCTTTTAGCCTGCTGTAAAAAACTTCATGCGGTGGAAGCTCGTTATCTTGTAATTTTTCTAAACTGTCCATCCACTCATACGGGAAATAACCTTTTGTCTGTGGACAATCATATGCCTTCAAAAATTTATCGTACGAATACCCGGGGGCAAGATAATTGCAGATGTCCAAGAATTTCAGTTTTTCAGTTTTGATCACCATGTAAGACGAGCCGCGCTTTATGATGAATTTGATCACGTCTGTTTGCTGTAGTTTAGTGTACAAATGTTTTTTGATGACATTCAAATCGTATCTGCCTGAATTGAACCCAATGACCGGAAGTTCACGTAAATAGTCTTCCCAATCCTGCTTTAGTTTGGCAGCGTTCGGTGTTTTTGCGCGATTGTTTTGGGGGTTGTTGTTTTGAGCAAGTTCTTGATACTGACGATTGATTAGTTCGTCTAAATTTTCAAACTTTAGGAACCTTTAGAGATGCGTGCTCCAAAGAAGCTGAAGAAGACACCTGGTCTTCACGTATGTTTTACGTGCGACAAAACCTTTGCCCGCAGAGATACTTTGCGACGGCATAAGGCTATCCACGCCGGCAAGAGAAGCTTCCCATGCCCAACCTGCGGTGCTGCTTTTCGGCGAATTGACAACATGAAACGTCACGTCCGTACCAACCATACTACCAAACGAGTCAGTACTACTCCACCCCAGGATGGATCCGCTGCCAGCAACAACCGTCCTGCCACTCCACCCGTGGATGGATCCGATGCCAGCAACGACCGTCCCGCCACTCCACCCGTGGATGGACCCGCTGCCAGCACTAACGGTCGTAATGTTACGACATCCGATGATCGCCCCGGCTGTAGCAATTGGCCATCTACATCAGGAGAAGGTGAAAATGACACCGGCAACGACCATTCAGCCGATGGTGATTCTGATTCCTGCCGATGCCCAAAGTGTGGTAAATCGTCTATTTGTTTTGCGCAATACTGAAACTGGTGAACTTAAATACTTTCACCCAAGTGACAATAATGCCAGCTTCACACCTACCCCATTCACCGTTGGTTCTCGCCAAGATCTGGAACAACTGATCACTAATTTTGAGGATGTTGACATTTTAGAAATCGTGCGACAACAACGCCCCGACACGAAATGGACGGTAGTTTCAATTATGAACGTGGCAGTGTACGTGAACAAGATGCCCCAGTTTTACATTGGTGCGCATGTTGAGCTACCTGACTACATTGCTAACAATCGTGGTGTTATGGGGCTTACCCACAATGCCCACAATGGCCGAGCCTATGACGATAACCTTTGTTTCTTCAGGTGCCTGGCACTTCATCAAGGAGGCGATCTAGACGCGCTCGAGAGACGGACGCGATACTTGGCGACCAGATTTGCAGAGGCCACTGGCAAGAAGATAGAGAAGGGGATCACCGTGGAGGACCGCGTTTTCGCTCTGTTGGTTAGGACCCTTTAGGTCCTTTTTAGTGTATGTTTGCTCGCATGAGCGTTGTTGCGTCCGGAAGTTTCAGGGTATAGTTTTCTGTTTGTATTTTTTCCTGTCAGTCAGTTAGGGTCGTACCCTACCATGGTAATGCGTGGGTAGCGTGGCTACACAGACTGCATGTCTTGTCTTTGTCAAGTGTCTGTTTGTTCTTGATAGTAGGTAAAAGGGTAGGGAGGCTCGTAGCCTCACTAACTAAGGTGTAGTGTGACTACCCTATCCTGGGATCTTCTTTAGGAGGATCCCGAAACCAAAAAATAGTATCTGTTCTTTTCAGCTTAATATCTGAAACGCTGTTCATTGAACAGCCAGTATATTAAACTGATTTTTGGATTTGGGCCGTGGAATAGAGGCTTGCCTCGTCCCGGCCACGGGTTGGCCCGGTATAGCAGTACATCCGGGATTCGGCCCACTCCCTTCGGGGAACATCAATTAATACAAAAACAGGTTCTGACTACGGTGCCCCGTCGTTAAAAGTTCGTTTTCTTTTGACGTTTTGGTGACAGGGCTTTCACATTGAATTACGGTAAATATTGGTAAGTGTGTAAAGTCTTGTTAAATTATGATGTTGGTGTTTCCATTGATTTCCGTTCAAGGTGTAAAAATAAAAAAAAATAAAAAAAAGGCTTGGCCACGACCCCTCTGTGTCTGGTTATACATTTATTGTTTGAGTCTCGTTGCAATATGTTTCTAGGCATCTTCTTCCTTTTCTTATTTGTTATCCCTTTTCCCCCTTGTTTTGCTTCTGATTTGTTTGTTTCCCAGGATTTGTGCTCCTGCCACGATTGGTCGCCAGAGGGCGCCGTAACAGTTGATGGCTTCGCATGCTCATATCGCGTCTGCGCATGTCCTATAAGTTGCCTCGCCGGGGCCGCTAAGATCATTGCACTTTGGTCTTAGTCATGGTCAGGAATATCAGGAGGTGGTCCAGACTCAGCATTGCACTTTGCCTTGAGACTGTAAGGCTCCTCCCCCGAAGTGGTCCCCGGCTTGAGTGGTGACGGTTTTCCGTGTGCTGCCTCGCATTGGTATTCTGGTTTAGGCATGAAGTTGCCTTTGTTTAGGCGTGAAGTCGCCTTTTGTGTTATATGTGTAGGCGTGAAGTCGCTGATGTGGATACCCTGGAATTACTCAACCGTGTCGGAGTCTTTTGTCTTTTGCGCCCAACACCTCATGGATACCATGCTTGTCGCTGGAGCGACATAACATGAGTGAGGGCGCCCTCCATGCCGGACAGCCAGACTGTGCCGCGTGCTTGAAGTCGTTCTCCTCGACTTCGGGCTTGCGGCGGCACATGGCCCGGCTGCACCGGCAGCCTTCTCCCGACGTCTCCACTCTCTCGACTATGACGGAAGTGTTCCCGTACCCCCTTCCGAAAGTGTGGCCGTGCCTGGTGTGCCGCGAGAACTTCTTTCACAATCAAACCCTGAAGCGTCACCAGAAGAAGTTTCACCCCAGTGTTGACCTCATCACGGTCTACCAGTGCTCAGTGTGCGGGCAGGAGTTTGTCACCGGCATGAAAGCATCCAACCATTTCCAAGTCCATCGGCGGATGTCAGCCAGCGCCATCCCTACCCCGTCTGCCGTGCCCTCCTCACCGATGGATCTGATCCGAGGCCTCGTCGGTGAACCTCTGCCTCCTAGCCCTGCCCGTACACCGCCACCACTTGCCCGAAACATCTCCCCAGCGCCCCGGTCTCCTTTTTCACCACCCTGGAATCCCTCCCCACCGCCCCGGTCGCCCACACCACTGCCACAGCCACTCACTCCACCGCCACGATCACCGGGCCCGCCGCCCCGGTCGCCCACACCACCACCCCGGTCACCCTCACCACCGCCCGGTCACCGAGCCCGCCTCCCCGGTCGCCCTCACCACCACCCCGGTCTTCGAGTCTTTTGAGGATGTGTGTGATCGGTTTGTGGAGTTTGCCGCCGCTGAGGGTCGAAACAACGGACGCCCAGCCCGCCCAGCGCACCAACCGCCCCGTGACCGCGGGAACCAGGAACCTCGCCCCCAACGTCCCCCTCGTCCCCACCGCCCCGGGCTTGGCCCGGAGTTTGATGCACAGGAGGCCAGTCGTCTGCAAAAGCTGTATCTGACCAGCAAGAAGCGCGCCATCAGGACTATCTTGACCGGCTCTGATGTCCGATACAGCGGCACCGAGGCCTCACTGGTGGATTTCTTCACTGAAGTATTTTCCGCTCGTGAAGTCGACACCGACACCATTGCCACGGATACCAGCCTCCTGTTTCCGAACTCCGCCCAAGCCCGTGAGTCCGGCCAAGACCTGCTTCGCCCAGTCACCCAGCGTGAAGTCTCCCTCCGTCTTGGCCGGATGTCCAACTCCGCACCAGGGAAGGACTGGTTGGAGTACCGTCACTTCCGCCAGGTTGATGGCGCATTCCGCGTCACCCTGGAAATCTTCAACCGGTGCCTGCGTGAAAGCCGGGTCCCATCCTCCTGGAAGACAGCGACCACCAAGCTGATCCACAAGAAGGGGGATGACACCGACCCGGCCAACTTCCGCCCCATCGCCCTCCAGTCCTGCCTCTACAAGCTGTTGATGGCGATCTTGTCCGACCGTGTCACCACATGGGCCCTGGACAACGATCTCATCAGCAGCTCACAGAAGAGCGCCCGCCCCGGTGAAGGTTGCTACGAACACACATTTCTTCTCTCCACCGTCGTGAAGGATGCCCGGCGTAACCAGAAAAACATGTACGCCGCCTGGCTGGATTTACAAAATGCATTCGGCAGCATCCCCCACGACGCAATGTTCACCGTGTTAACGGAGGGCCTGGTCTCCCTGGTGCGCGATGTGTACACTGACGCCTCCACCGACTTCGTCACACCCACCGGCCGCACTGCTGCAGTCCCGATTCACTCAGGCGTGAAGCAGGGCTGCCCGATCTCTCCAGTGCTTTTCAACCTAACGCTGGAACTTATTATCCGAGCAGTGAATACTTCAGCGACTCAGGACCGCAGTGCGCCGGTGGTCCATGGCCAGGCCGTCCCCATACTTGCGTATGCTGACGACCTGGTCATACTCAGCCGATCCAGTGACGGCCTGCAGAGCCTCCTGACAACAGCATCCATCATGGCCACCAAGATCCAGCTGAAGTTCAAGCCCGCCAAGTGCGCTTCCCTCTCCCTCGAGTGCCGACGGGGGACCAAGGTACGCCCTCTTGAGTTCAACGTGCAGGACAAGATCATCCCCGCCCTGACAGAGGAGCAGCACTACCGGTACCTTGGTGTCCCCATCGGCCTCTACCGCACCGACGACAGCCTGGAGACCTTGGTGGCCAAGATGACTGATGACATCCAGCGGATTGACTCCTCACTCCTCGCTCCCTGGCAGAAACTGGATGCCATCCGGACCTTCGTACAGCCCTGCCTAGCCTACACCCTGCGGGCAGGGGACTGTGCGAAGAAACACCTCAAGAGACTACGGGGACAGCTGGTGAAGACAGCCCGCAAAGTGTGCAACCTGCCGACTCGGGCCACCACAAACTACATCTTTGCTGATCGTAGGGCGGGTGGCTTGGGTTTCATCGACCCAAACGTCGATGCCGATATTCAAATCATCACGCAGGCCGTACGCATGCTGTCTTCACCCGACGACATCACCAGAGCCATCGCCACCGGCCAGCTGTCTTCCGTGGTCCACCGCACCATCCACCGAGCACTGACACAGGAGGAGACGGACGAGTTCTTGTCAGCATCAATGGAGGGGGACTTTGCCAACAGCGGGAACAGCGGCCAGGCCTCTTCATTGTGGTCCAGAGCACGTGCGGCGGCCCGGCGACTGAAAGTTACCATCAGCAGCAGCCTTTCCGGCTCAGTGATCACCAAGTCAACAGAGAACCGGGCTGCCAAGTCCATCACTGCCGCCCTGCGTGCTCAGTCCCGCGCCCACTACACCCACCGGCTGCTGTCCCTGCCCGACCAGGGGAAAGTTGGCCAGTCCCTCAACCAAGACGAATACATGAACTCGTCCTCGTGGATGTCCTCCGGTAGCTACATCCGGTTCCGTGACTGGAGATTCATCCATCGGGCCCGTCTCAACACCCTTCCGACCAACGCAGCGGCGCAGCGATGGAAACCCAACACCAGTCCCGCCTGTCGCCATTGCCAGCACCCGCAAGAGACCCTGCCCCACATCCTCAACCACTGCCCGCCCAACATGGTACCCATCCGCCGCAGACACAACCTCGTCCAGCAACGCATCGTGTCTGCGGTACGCCATGGGCGGGTGTTCGTCGACCAGCACATCCCTGAGGATCCCAACCCCCGGGAGCGCCCGGACATCACGGTCGTTGAGGGCGACAAAGTCACCATCATCGATGTATGTTGCCCCTTCGACAACGGCCGTGATGCCCTGATGACCGCCGCAGCCGCCAAGGAGACCAAGTATGCCGACCTGAAGCAGGCGCTGGTGGCTGCGGGGAAAGACGTCGAGGTGTTCGGATTCGCCTTTGGATCGCTAGGCTCCTGGTTACCTAGCAACGAGCGGGCACTTCGACGTCTCGGCATCGCCAAGCGCTTCCGGACTCTGATGCACAAACTTCTGCGCATCGACGCCATCAAGGGATCCCGGGACGTGTACATCGAGCACATGTGTGGCCATCGCCAATACACCGATTAGCGAACACTAATATCCTGCCATAAACGTGATTGCTAATCCGCAAACCAACCGGATCTACAGCCTGAACACTGAACTTTAATCTTCACCCATGTCACATCTGAACACTAGGTTTTTGCTCTGTTTGTGTTTTCCTGTCTTTTCCTTGGATCTTTCACACTGGAATTTATTTGTCGCTTGGATCATTTTTCCACAATCTGGATTTATTTTCGTTTGTTCACTCGAACTCTAGCTGCCCTTTCTTCGGACACTGAACTTTAATCTTCGCCATGGCTGTCAGTTGCTGGTTCACTTGCTGCGGTGGGATCCTGTTGTGATAATCCCCGTGCATTGCCCATGGATTTATTTCCGCCTTAGTTGTTCCTAACCTTGGATTTATTGCTGTGGGTGATGCCCGGGTTTTGTTTACATCGGGATCCCGCTGCGGCTTGGTGTTCCATGCGACTGGCAGCCCCTTTGTTTACTCTCGACTCTATTCATTATTGTATTTCTTCCACACTGGCCAGTGATCACACTGCTGTGTTTCCCGGGAAGATATCCTCTGCGGTTTTCACGCTCTGGGTGTCTCCCCGGGCAACGCACTGGTTGCTTGCTGCGCCATCACCCTTTTCGTTTATATTCATTTTCAGTCTGCCGTTATCTTGGCCAGCACTCATTCTTTTGTGATGGCCGTGGACTGACCCTCTGCGGTTTTCTCGCTCTGGGTTTGTCTGCGGTCAGCACTCTCGGTGAATGCTGTGCCACCATTTTTCATTTGTTTACTTTTTCAGCTACAATTATCCTGGCCAGCTTTCACTCTTTTGTGATGGCCGTGGACGGACCCTCTGCTGGTTTTCACACTCTGGGTTTGTCTGCGGTCAGCACCCTTGGTAAGTGCTGGTCGTTTGTTTGCTCATTTTGCTTAGTTCACCATTATCTTTCTTTTCTTTTGTTTGGTTTTCCTAGCGGTTGTCTGGGAGTTGAGCTGCAGTTGTCTGGTCTTGGTTTTACCCCCATTTGTTTTCTTTTAACGCGGGGCGTATTGCCTTGACCGGCCGTCTCAGCTTTTCTCCTAGAGCAACCTTCCGTTCATCCAACTTTTAGTTTTCTCAGTTCTTGGCCATTCCGGTTGGTTAATTTTTATGTATACTTAATTTTATGTTTACATTTTCTGGTTGGAGACCATTTTAGCTTGTTTTAATAGCTTTTTCTTCTTTAATTAATACCCTCTGCCATTGAGGGTTTTTATTACTATTAATTTTGTTTACTCTTTGTAACTTGTTTGATTGAATATTTTAATAAACCACTCTGTTCTTTTCAGGTACTGCCGGACGTGTGTCTCTACGAGCTGCGAGAATTTCGCCTTTTTCCGCTTTTAGAGATATTCCTCGCGTTGTTTGCCTTTACCGTAAGTTTACATTAGTGTTTAAGACCTAGCTGGTCTCTTTTTCTATTTTATTGGAGTATTTTTAAGCAATATATTACAGGGTTTTTTATTCCATTTTTGTAGTGGGCTGTGTGCACTGGTTGCCACAGCCCAGTGGTCCTTTGTTCTCGTCCTTTTTGTTGGGGCCGTAGCAGTTGTACGGCCCTATCCTTTTTGCACGGGGTGTGTGCAGGTGCACTGTCCAGTGAAGTAGCCCTTTTGCTCTTTTCCCCTACCCAGCACTCGTAAAAGTCCGTGTGCTGTTAGGTTTTATTGTTCAAGGAGAACGCCATTTTTGTTTTTTCATGTAGCCCTTCTAAGCAGGTAGCTTAGGGGTACAGTGTGTATTTTTCTTGTTTAGCCCCAGGTTTAGCAGTTTGCTCTTCCTTGGTTTCCCTTTGATCTTATTAGCAGGTAGCTTTTCCCGGGGGAAATAGAAGAAGCAGATAGCTTCGTTCTTCTCCCTTTGTACATATATTTCTAGTTGGCCGTACAAGTAGCTTGAATTTTATTTACTGTCAGTCAGCAGTTGTGACTGACGACAATTTTCTTGCTTTATAATTTTCTTCTACAAGTGTTTACTCATAGCAGAGAGTACTATGGCCGTTAGTACCTTGCATAGAGACAGAGCCATGGAAGTTCAGTTTGAGGAGCAGACGACCCCCAAGTCGCTGTTTTCTAAGCTTCACGATATTGGCGTTATAGCGAAGGAGCACCTGGCAACTATCAAGCCATTGCCAGGTACCAAATTTGAGATTGTGTATAAGTCATCAGTTTTGTGTAAGGATTTTTACCCTAAAGTAACTACTCTAGATAAATGCACCGTCACGAAGTTCAACGATGTCATGATCGTAACCGTACATTATGTTAGTTTGTCAATGTACGACAGTATAGTTCGTAACATTCTAAGGTAGGTACGGCCAGGTGATTGCCGGCCGTTTTACCACGTATGGAGACAACCCAACCGTTTTCAACGGGACTAGACAGTATAGGATGCAGATCAACAAGCCCATCCCTACTGTTATCCGCATTGGAGACAGGAACGCCAGGATTTCATATCCAGGCCAGATCCGCACTTGTGCCCGGTGTGGCCAACAGGGCCACTTTGCAAAGGAATGCAATAACATCAAGTGTTTTAAATGTTTGCAGGTTGGACATATCGCCAACGAGTGTCCCAACAGCACAGTTTGTACTATCTGCGGGGAGGAGGGGCATGGCTTTCGAGCCTGCCCCAAGTCCTTTGCAAACAAAGTTCAACCAGACCGTGCTTGAGCACATCATCCTCCACTCCCCCTGCAGCAACACCACCAGCAGCGGAGGAGAGCCCAGCCCGAGAATCCCCTAGAACAAAACCCTCAGAACTAGGCAAGGAATTACCTATAACCCCTTGTTCAAAATGTAAGCGGCCCTCTGGCCCTTTTCACCCAAGCATTTGTTGCTTTTCATGTAAATCCGCTATTTCATGTGATTCCCCCATTAGAGTGTTGGAGTGTGCCCTCTGTAAGGGCATGAATGGCCCTCCCTCCCTAGTCTGCGACAGGGAGGACTGTAAAAGGTGCAGGCCCCAGAGCGGGATGATGGTTTTAGGTTAGCCCGTAAAAAGAAACGTCCATCCAAACGGGCAAGATCACCTCAATAGGCCCCTTCTAGTAAAAGGGCCACTCCAACAGCAACCGAAATTTTTGGTCCTGATCTAGAGAGCGTGTCATCTATGGACTCCACCCCTCCAACGGAGCAGGTTAAAGCTGGTAGTTCTTCCGCCTCTAACTCAGGTAGTTCTTCCTCTTCCTCGTCCTCTGACGCTTCATCTGAGTCCGAGCAAGAGCAGGACTCGACGGACAACGATGAGGCGTCGGGGGTAAACCCTATGAAAATAGGAAAAATATTAAATTGTCTTAGCTCGCTGAAGCTCCCAGGACTCAGCGAGCCTGCAAGATGCAGGGCACCAAAATGCCGTTTTACACTCTAAAAAATCTGTGGTGAAAATTTCCTGGTGAACCATATATTAACATTATACTGGTTATCACCAAACATATCAACATGATACTGGTCATGATCAAACATATGTATTGTCATCCTGGTTTTAGGTAAATTACTTCAACATAAATCTGGTGAAATCATGTGACGTGACCGTCTTCCAGTTTCTGATTGGTTAATTTGTCATAAATCCGGCGCGCGCGGTACCGTTATACGTGTACGTACCCAGCCCCCGCCAAACATGCCAAAGGCGCCAAAAAACTATTTTTCGAGTCTGATCTACCTCCATGGTCTGATATAATATCGATCCACAAGCGGCAGAATCATGGACGAATTCGTTTCGAAGAAGCTGGAGGAGTGGAATTTGTCCACACTGAAGGACATATTTGAAGGTAAATATTATGCAAACTTGAAATTCTTTTCATTTTCCCCGGATTATGAATCGGTCGAACGTCGCGAAGTGTAGGTCTACTCATGGAGCAAGGGTCTAATGCGGCCAGAATGTACATGGCCTATAGCCCCATAAAATGGCCGACCGTATGGTAGCCCTACAAACACGGCTGTAAAATGGCTGTTTTTACATAATATCGTTATCTGCCAGTTTACAGCCCTGCTTTCGCACATTATCGTACATGCTTGCTCTCCATGAAACGCATATTAACCTTGGATTTGATTCCGAATATCTCTCAAAATGCATATCATTCAACACCATCGATCGTATTCTTGAGATTCCATGTTGAGAAAACAGTTTCCCCATTGTTTCATGTACTAGTACTTGCGTACACGTACACATGCGCATGCATACAAATAACGGACAAGCGCCCGCGCGACGTCGACGTGACATGCATATTCATGATCCCGACAGGTTTCGCGCGCCGTGACCTCTCTCTTGATCTCTCGAGATCTCGCGATCCATCGCGATCCATCGCGATCGCCGTCAAAACAAGATGGCAGCTGCCTTGGCAGGCAGCACGTTCTTAAAAATCGTCTCAATTTTTCAAGAGAAGTTACACTGGATTCATGGACCAAATTGCGATTGTGCCAGTGGTAAGCTTTATGTATATTTTCTGAACATGGAATCTCTGAAGAATACGATGGTGTATACTATAGGCATGGAGGAAGTACTATAGGAAAGTGTTGAATGATAATTGATATACATTTTGAGAGATATTTGGAATCAAATCCGAACGAAGTTAATAATAGATAGGCCTAGTGGATATTTGTGGAAAGACCTATTTCTGCGCAATCGTCTTTAATTTGCGTTGAAAAGCGCGCGCGCGTACCATAGTGTTACGTGATTATGGAGATTATGGAGGGTCGATGATATAAACTAGCCTAAAGTTGTGAGCAAAGTGGATGAACCCTAGCACTAGCCTAGCCCAATTGAAACAATTGCTACTAGTAGTACTACCTAATGTTAGGCATTATGCACTGTCTGTCACTGTGTGATTTTTATAATTACAACTTTCACTACAGTGTTAAAGGGGGATTCAGGGTTTGAATGCCACAAAATGCACACCTCAATGACATAAATGGTTTCTGCAACCTAGAATTAGAAAAGTGACACATCACAGTTTTTACTCCTACATGTAGGCCTATATCAACTATAATTTAGGAGTAAGGAATGTATGTCGTCCAGTGACAGACGTTGTCATTTCAATTTGCTTGGGCCAAATCATGGACGTACAATATGAATGTTCTTCGAGACTGACCCCGGTCAGCTTGCGATTGATAACCCAATTTAGGATTTCGCGAGTTGGGATACGGGATTTGTAGGGATTTCATTTTTTTGGATTTAGTGAAAGGCAGTGATACCGTCGGTAATTGAGTTTTCCATGGATGTTGCGTTTCATTTTTGGTCGTTACAATAGTTAAAGCTGCATTCAATTTGTTACGCCTGAACCAAATGTCGGGTATCACTGTGCTATGTAGTTAGGGGGTTGGCAACATGGCGTTTATTTTTAGAGCAAGAATTAACATAAAATAAATATTTTCAAAATACAATGTAAATGTAGGGGGATGGGCATTTATTGGAGCATGGGCGATCATCAGCTTTGCTGTACTCAAAAATTAATACTGGGCAATGAAAAAAATTACAAAAAACATAGAAAAGTTAAGAAAATTGCCATGTAGTATTTTCTGGGGTTTATGTTTACGAATCCAGCGCTTTTCTGGCAAATGTCGCTTATCACCCTGGTAATATACATACAATGGTACATGTACAATCAAAAAAGTTTGGCCACCGCAATATGATGCAGATTGATGGCTTATTATTGCACAATCAATGTAATTGGAATTAATTTTATTAAATACATTCTATATTCTACAGAAAATTTCATTGACAAAGAGGCCTTTCTTCTGCTTGATGCTGAGACTGTGAAGGAATTGGTTAAACCTGTGGGGCCAAGAATGAAGATTTTGGCAAACCTGAACAAGCTCAAAGATGACCAGGTACATGTACATAACTGTAGGGTAACTTATTGAGTTTCTCATACTGTATCTCTGGCCTCTACAGATAGCTTTCGAGGATGGGCTATATCTGTCCAAAGTGTGACCATCTCGTTCATGGAAATGCTAGTCGACTTCTGTCACATCTTAAAAAAACACATGCACTTATTCTTGGAAATATGTTCACATGTGCAATCACATGCTCTCAAGATGGATGTATGCGTACTTTTAGGTATACATATGCACTAAAGAGATATATTGAGAAAAGCCATAATGAAGTTGGCAGTGATAATGAAGGATCGGATGATGAAAATGGAGAACCTGCCGAAGAGTTAGTTGGTGACAACTCAGATGAGGAAGGCGATGCTGGTGATGTTGCTAGAGATGGTGATGCTGCTAGGGATGATGACTTGTGGGATGATTTTAGTGTGGAAAAAATTACTGAAATGGTGGCAGTCAGTATTGCAAGAATGAAAGCGTCCAGTAGTATCGTACAGTCTACTATAAATATGGTGGTTGCAGAGTCTTCAACTTTGTTTATGGATATTGTTAGTGGTTTGAAGGAAAGAACAGCGAACTTCCTATCAAACAGGAGAGATATTTTGACAGTTCTGATTTCTTCATTAGGCCAATGGAATTGCCAATTGCTTTGGGTTATTTCCCACGCCACAATGCAATCACTGGTCATGTGGAGCAACTGGCCAAACATATTACTTTTCAATATGTACCAATACAGCAACTTCTGAAATGCATCCTCGAGAGTAAGAACTTCATGTCTACTGTGCTGCAGTATCAGTGTAGCAATGATGGGATCTTAAGGGATTTCCATGATGGTCAATATTGTCAAGAACACAATTTCTTTTCAAATCCTCACAATATTCAGCTTCTCTTGTATGTTGACGAGTGTGAGGTTGCCAATCCTCTTGGATCTAAGGCAGGTCTCCATAAGATAGGAGTGGTCTACTGCACAATATTGAACATACCCCCCAAGTACCGTTCATCATTGTGTAATTGTTTTCTCGTTGCCATGTACACCGCAGGAGATGTGAAGATTTATGGCTACGATGTCATTTTGAGACATCTGGTAGATGACATCAAAGTCCTGGAGACAAATGGTTTAGACATAAACACGGATGTGTATAATGGAATTGTTAAAGTGAGTATTGCTCAGGTAGCAGGTGACAATCTCGGCCTCAATGGTCTTTTTGAATTCGTGGAAAGTTTTGTTGGCAATCATTTTTGCAGGCAATGCAAGATGCACAGAAATGACATGCAGTATGCAGCCACTGAGAACCCAAACTTAATCAGAAGGCAATGGGACTATGAAGTTGATGTGGGCATCAATGATCCATCAACGACTGGCGTAAAAACAACGTGTCTTCTAAATGATGTCCATAATTTCCATGTCACAAACAATTTCGCACCTGACATAATGCATGATATGTTGGAAGGTGTGTGCAGTTTGGAAATTCATCTGGTCCTTGAAACCTTGATTCATGACGGTTTTTTCACTTTGGATTTATTGAACAGCAGGATCACAAGCTTTGATTATGGAATTGGAGATGCTAAGAATAAGCCCTCTGTAATTTCTGCTACCAAACTACAAAACCCTGATGGCCCTACCCATCAAACAGCTTCTCAGATGTGGTGTCTGGTCCGTCATCTTCCTCTTCTTATTGGCGACAAAGTACCAGAGGATAATAAGTACTATGAGCTGCTACTGTTATTATTAGATTGTATGGACATCATATTTTCATATGAAATAACTGTAGACGAGACGCTGTTTCTAAAGCATGTGATCAAAGACCACCATGAACACTTCTTGAAATTGTACCCATTGCGCCATCTGAAGCCAAAACACCACTTCATGACGCACTACCCCCGTCAAATCCGTATGATTGGGCCACTTGTACGCTTCTGGACAATGCGATTCGAAGCAAGGCATAGTTTCTTCAAACGTTTGGGCCATATAGTGTGTAATTTCAGGAATATTTTGAAGACACTCAGCTACAGACATCAAATGTACTTTTGTTACAATATGATTGGTGCAAAGGACCTTGTCGATAGAGATAAAGAGGTTGGGCCAGGATCGTCTACCCTTGTGGCTTCTTTAGCAAATGCCAGGGTGTTGGAAGCTTTACTTGATGTCCACCTATTAGATGAAGTCTATGTTGCCAAATGGTGTGTTGTGCATGGAAAGAGATATCAGAGGAATATGGTAGTTGTAACTGGTAAAACAGACGAGCTTGAACCCATTTTTCAGAGGATTGTGTATGTCCTTTGTATGGACGCTGGTATTAAACTGGTCACTGAGCCGTTTGACATTGTGCGGTTTGATCGTCACACACATTCCTACGTAGTACAACAACGGGAAATAGAAGTAGTATGGAGCGCTGTTCGTGTGGAAGATCTGCTTGATTATCAGCCCTACCATGCAGCTAAATCATATGACCAGAGGGAGGAGTCACACATCGTCTTGAGACACAGGATCCACTAATTATTGACCAACAGTGAGCACATAATGATACAAGTGAGTAAATCATAATGTTCTTCATTCAAGTGTACATGTTGTGCATTCATTCATTTTTAGCTCATCCGGCAGATTTCGGCCTGATGAGCTTATGCCGTGATGTGTTGTCCGTCCGGACATCCGGACGTCTGTGCGTTCTGACCATACCCCCCCTTCTGGGGTGATGTTCCTTTCAGGACACATCACCCCACTATTTTCACAATAGAAAAACATCACCCCAGAAGAGAATCTTTAGAAAAAGGGATAATGGGAACACAATGCTATCACCCCACAATTCCGTCTGGCTAGACCGTTCGTCCGTCCGCCGTCCGTCAACAATTTCAAAATGCTTCTTCTTCGTCATTTCTTGACCGATTTTGATTCTGTCTGGATGCCGGATGAGCGCTACGTCGATGACGTTCTGGTTACGGATAATAATTCATACCATATTGTACTGAATGCCCCTCCCTAATAAATTCCATGAGAAAAACAGTTTACACTGCAACTCGGTCCTATTCTCCTCTTTGTTTCTACTTACTCTGTAGCTTCCACCGATGCCCTGTACCACACCTGTTCACAGTAGTCCAAGAGGATCAACAGTTTCTAACCTCTCAGAGGGATTGACAAGTACCTGTAGCCCTGGTCCATCCACCTCATCTGAGAATGGGACAACACCACCACGAAAGAAGTTCAAGTCGAACTTTGTAAGTACAGTAGATGCAAACTTGACGTGTCCCTCTACCCGGGTTAGTGCCAGCAATGAAAATCAGGTGGGAGAATTCCTGCCTTGGCATACATTTTGAGGGTTGCAGTACCACAGAAGAGTTGGTCAACATAAAACTACTCAAACTCAAGGACAAAAGTAAAGCTCAAAGAAAATTGGCTTTATCCATCCATCCCATGCAAGTGTGGAGAGCAGTTGTTCATCCGACTTTTAGCATGAAAAATTGAACCACTGGTATTTTATTTCTGTAGGGATCTGGGAATTCCCCTTTAAGAAGTTACGTACGCGCCATAAGCATGATGACGTCACTGACTCGTGGTTGCTAAGTGCGTTCGGCAACTACATAGTTACAACAAAAACGTTCTTATAATTTCTCAAACTTTATTCTTACTATTTTATTGGGCATGTATAAGTTAGCAAAATACATTTATAGTTTTCTCATAATATTAGATCACTCCTGAAATATGATATTTTACTAAAGTAAATCTGGGTTTTAGTGCTTCGGACTTCTTCGGGCTTTTCCGGAAGTAAGTGGCCTATGTGCAGGATTGACACGTCCTGTTCCTTTTTCTTCGGACCATGCCGTTGCAGGATGTGAGCCAAATTCACATCAAAAAACCATCTTTTGCGAGCTAAAATCTGAAGGCCCATATCTGAACAGCCCACCAACTGAAGTGAAGTGCTGTATAGCTGCTTTTGGAGTCGTTTAAGGAAAGATTTGAAGATGTCGGGGTGAGAATTTAAGGCATTTCTTTCGACACATTTTGTACCGAAATTGTAAACAAACTGAAGGTACATGTACGTGTATTGTAGGGTGTGGGTATTTTGCGGAACTTGCAGAACGTGCAGAACTCTGCGGAACTCTGCAGAATTGTTAATGAAACACTAAATTAAGATGAAATACTGGCTTCAAAAGTACAGCAAGCGACCAATCTCATTATTAAGTCCCAAAATCGTCACATTCTGCCCTTAAATAAATTGAAAATAAAAGATTTCCCACCTGTTTGTGCCGTCGTATAATAATTGTGTGTAGTATTTGCAGAACAGTGCAGAACACATGCTGTACAGGGATACATGCCGTTTACAAGCCAAGGGTGCAGCTTTGACTCAGTGCTCTGTGAAGCACGTGTTTTAAACAGTTGATAGGGGGATAATGTACCGCTGCAGAACGAATTCTGCCGAAGTAACATTATGGAATGATCGTAATGTTTTATTTGCAATGTCGACAAGTGTCTTACATCCTCCACAAGTTCATGGAAAGGCCCTCTGTATTAATATTTCGCGTTTTACACAGGCAGAATCAAAATTAAAAATCATCAGAATGTTTTAATTTTCATCTGGATAAGTGTATTATATTCTCAACAACTCCTGTGATTTTTATCTTTCGGAAATTCACCCGGGAAGCCCTTTTAAAATGAGAGTTCCGCGTTTTACCCACCTAGGTTTTTTTTTTTGTGCAAATAGGCCTATGCACGGTATGTGCAGCATAAGCGTACTGGCTACGATGCCGTAGGAGGGGGCATCTTTATCGCTGCAGAACCAACATTAAAAATCGTCACAATGTTTTAATTTTAATCTGGATAAATGTATTATATTCTCAACAACTCCTGTGATTTTTTACTTTCCCAAATTCACCCGGGAAGACCTTTTAAAATGAGAGTTCCGCGTTTTACCCACCTAGGTTTTTTTATGCAAATTGCCTATTGCACGGTATGTGCAGTATACGCGTACTGGCTCCGATGCCGTAGGAGGGGGCATCTTTATCGCTGCAGAACCAACATTAAAAATCGTCACAATCTTTTAATTTTAATCTGGATAAATGTATTATATTCTCAACAACTCCTGTGATTTTTTTCTTTCCAAAATTCACCCGGGAAGACCTTTTAAAATGAGAGTTCCGCGTTTTACCCACCTAGGTTTTTTGTGCAAATTGGCCTATTGCACGGTATGTGCAGTATACGCGTACTGGCTCCGATGCCGTAGGAGGGGGCATGTTTAGCGCTGCAGAACCAACATTAAAAATCGTCACAATCTTTTAATTTTAATCTGGATAAATGTATTATATTCTCAACAACTCCTGTGATTTTTTTCTTTCCGAAATTCACCCGGGAAGACCTTTTAAAATGAGAGTTCCGCGTTTTACCCACCTAGGTTTTTTTGTGCAAATTGGCCTATTGCACGGTATGTGCAGAATACGCGTACTGGCTCCGATGCCGTAGGAGGGGGCATCTTTATCGCTGCAGAACCAACATTAAAAATCGTCACAATGTTTTAATTTTAATCTGGATAAATGTATTATATTCTCAACAACTCCTCTGATTTTTTTCTTTCCGAAATTCACCCGGGAAGACCTTTTAAAATGAGAGTTCCGCGTTTTACCCACCTAGGTTTTTTGTGCAAATTGGCCTATTGCACGGTATGTGCAGTATACACGTACTGGCTCCGATGCCGTAGGAGGGGGCATGTTTAGCGCTGCAGAACCAACATTAAAAATCGTCACAATCTTTTAATTTTAATCTGGATTAATGTATTATATTCTCAACAACTCCTGTGATTTTTTTCTTTCCGAAATTCACCCGGGAAGACCTTTTAAAATGAGAGTTCCGCGTTTTACCCACCTAGGTTTTTTGTGCAAATTGGCCTATTGCACGGTATGTGCAGTATACACGTACTGGCTCCGATGCCGTAGGAGGGGGCATGTTTAGCGCTGCAGAACCAACATTAAAAATCGTCACAATCTTTTAATTTTAATCTGGATTAATGTACTATCTTCTCAACAACTCCTGTGATTTTTTTTCTTTTGGAAATTCACCCGGGAAGACCTTTTAAAATGAGAGTTCCGCGTTTTACCCACCTAGGTTTTTTGTGCAAATTGGCCTATTGCACGGTATGTGCAGTATACACGTACTGGCTCCGATGCCGTAGGAGGGGGCATCTTTAGCGCTGCAGAACCAACATTAAAAATCGTCACAATCTTTTAATTTTAATCTGGATTAATGTATTATATTCTCAACAACTCCTGTGATTTTTTTTCTTTTGGAAATTCACCCGGGAAGACCTTTTAAAATGAGAGTTCCGCGTTTTACCCACCTAGGTTTTTTGTGCAACCTGGCCTATTGCACGGTATGTGCAGTATACACGTACTGGCTCCGATGCCGTAGGAGGGGGCATGTTTAGCGCTGCAGAACCAACATTAAAAATCGTCACAATCTTTTAATTTTAATCTGGATTAATGTATTATATTCTCAACAACTCCTCTGATTTTTTTCTTTCCGAAATTCACCCGGGAAGACCTTTTAAAATGAGAGTTCCGCGTTTTACCCACCTAGTTTTTTTGTGCAAATTGGCCTATTGCACGGTATGTGCAGTATACACGTACTGGCTCCGATGCCGTAGGAGGGGGCATGTTTAGCGCTGCAGAACCAACATTAAAAATCGTCACAATCTTTTAATTTTAATCTGGATTAATGTATTATATTCTCAACAACTCCTCTGATTTTTTTCTTTCCGAAATTCACCCGGGAAGACCTTTTAAAATGAGAGTTCCGCGTTTTACCCACCTAGTTTTTTTGTGCAAATTGGCCTATTGCACGGTATGTGCAGTATACACGTACTGGCTCCGATGCCGTAGGAGGGGGCATGTTTAGCGCTGCAGAACCAACATTAAAAATCGTCACAATCTTTTAATTTTAATCTGGATTAATGTATTATATTCTCAACAACTCCTCTGATTTTTTTCTTTCCGAAATTCACCCGGGAAGACCTTTTAAAATGAGAGTTCCGCGTTTTACCCACCTAGGTTTTTTGTGCAAATTGGCCTATTGCACGGTATGTGCAGTATACACGTACTGGCTCCGATGCCGTAGGAGGGGGCATGTTTAGCGCTGCAGAACCAACATTAAAAATCGTCACAATCTTTTAATTTTAATCTGGATTAATGTATTATATTCTCAACAACTCCTCTGATTTTTTTCTTTCCGAAATTCACCCGGGAAGACCTTTTAAAATGAGAGTTCCGCGTTTTACCCACCTAGGTTTTTTGTGCAAATTGGCCTATTGCACGGTATGTGCAGTATACACGTACTGGCTCCGATGCCGTAGGAGGGGGCATGTTTAGCGCTGCAGAACCAACATTAAAAATCGTCACAATCTTTTAATTTTAATCTGGATTAATGTACTATCTTCTCAACAACTCCTGTGATTTTTTTTCTTTTGGAAATTCACCCGGGAAGACCTTTTAAAATGAGAGTTCCGCGTTTTACCCACCTAGGTTTTTTGTGCAAATTGGCCTATTGCACGGTATGTGCAGTACACACGTACTGGCTCCGATGCCGTAGGAGGGGGCATGTTTAGCGCTGCAGAACCAACATTAAAAATCGTCACAATCTTTTAATTTTAATCTGGATAAATGTATTATATTCTCAACAACTCCTGTGATTTTTTTCTTTCGGAAATTCACCCGGGAAGACCTTTTAAAATGAGAGTTCCGCGTTTTACCCACCTAGGTTTTTTGTGCAAATTGGCCTATTGCACGGTATGTGCAGTATACACGTACTGGCTCCGATGCCGTAGAAGTGGGCATGTTTAGCGCTGCAGAACCAACATTAAAAATCGTCACAATCTTTTAATTTTAATCTGGATTAATGTATTATATTCTCAACAACTCCTGTGATTTTTTTTCTTTTGGAAAATCACCCGGGAAGACCTTTTAAAATGAGAGTTCCGCGTTTTACCCACCTAGGTTTTTTGTGCAAATTGGCCTATTGCACGGTATGTGCAGTATACACGTACTGGCTCCGATGCCGTAGGAGGGGGCATCTTTAGCGCTGCAGAACCAACATTAAAAATCGTCACAATCTTTTAATTTTAATCTGGATTAATGTATTATATTCTCAACAACTCCTGTGATTTTTTTTCTTTTGGAAATTCACCCGGGAAGACCTTTTAAAATGAGAGTTCCGCGTTTTACCCACCTAGGTTTTTTGTGCAACCTGGCCTATTGCACGGTATGTGCAGTATACACGTACTGGCTCCGATGCCGTAGGAGGGGGCATGTTTAGCGCTGCAGAACCAACATTAAAAATCGTCACAATCTTTTAATTTTAATCTGGATTAATGTATTATATTCTCAACAACTCCTCTGATTTTTTTCTTTCCGAAATTCACCCGGGAAGACCTTTTAAAATGAGAGTTCCGCGTTTTACCCACCTAGTTTTTTTGTGCAAATTGGCCTATTGCACGGTATGTGCAGTATACACGTACTGGCTCCGATGCCGTAGGAGGGGGCATGTTTAGCGCTGCAGAACCAACATTAAAAATCGTCACAATCTTTTAATTTTAATCTGGATTAATGTATTATATTCTCAACAACTCCTCTGATTTTTTTCTTTCCGAAATTCACCCGGGAAGACCTTTTAAAATGAGAGTTCCGCGTTTTACCCACCTAGTTTTTTTGTGCAAATTGGCCTATTGCACGGTATGTGCAGTATACACGTACTGGCTCCGATGCCGTAGGAGGGGGCATCTTTAGCGCTGCAGAACCAACATTAAAAATCGTCACAATCTTTTAATTTTAATCTGGATTAATGTATTATATTCTCAACAACTCCTGTGATTTTTTTTCTTTTGGAAATTCACCCGGGAAGACCTTTTAAAATGAGAGTTCCGCGTTTTACCCACCTAGGTTTTTTGTGCAAATTGGCCTATTGCACGGTATGTGCAGTATACACGTACTGGCTCCCATGCCGTAGGAGGGGGCATGTTTAGCGCTGCAGAACCAACATTAAAAATCGTCACAATCTTTTAATTTTAATCTGGATTAATGTATTATATTCTCAACAACTCCTCTGATTTTTTTCTTTCCGAAATTCACCCGGGAAGACCTTTTAAAATGAGAGTTCCGCGTTTTACCCACCTAGGTTTTTTGTGCAAATTGGCCTATTGCACGGTATGTGCAGTATACACGTACTGGCTCCGATGCCGTAGGAGGGGGCATCTTTAGCGCTGCAGAACCAACATTAAAAATCGTCACAATCTTTTAATTTTAATCTGGATTAATGTATTATATTCTCAACAACTCCTGTGATTTTTTTCTTTTGGAAATTCACCCTGGAAGACCTTTTAAAATGAGAGTTCCGCGTTTTACCCACCTAGGTTTTTTGTGCAAATTGGCCTATTGCACGGTATGTGCAGTATACACGTACTGGCTCCGATGCCGTAGGAGGGGGCATCTTTAGCGCTGCAGAACCAACATTAAAAATCGTCACAATCTTTTAATTTTAATCTGGATTAATGTATTATATTCTCAACAACTCCTCTGATTTTTTTCTTTCGGAAATTCACCCGGGAAGACCTTTTCAAATGAGAGTTCCGCGTTTTACCCACCTAGGTTTTTTGTGCAAATTGGCCTATTGCACGGTATGTGCAGTATACACGTACTGGCTCCGATGCCGTAGGAGGGGGCATGTTTAGCGCTGCAGAACCAACATTAAAAATCGTCACAATCTTTTAATTTTAATCTGGATTAATGTATTATATTCTCAACAACTCCTGTGATTTTTTTCTTTCCGAAATTCACCCGGGAAGACCTTTTAAAATGAGAGTTCCGCGTTTTACCCACCTAGGTTTTTTGTGCAAATTGGCCTATTGCACGGTATGTGCAGTATACACGTACTGGCTCCGATGCCGTAGGAGGGGGCATCTTTAGCGCTGCAGAACCAACATTAAAAATCGTCACAATCTTTTTATTTTAATCTGGATTAATGTATTATATTCTCAACAACTCCTCTGATTTTTTTCTTTCCGAAATTCACCCGGGAAGACCTTTTAAAATGAGAGTTCCGCGTTTTACCCACCTAGGTTTTTTGTGCAAATTGGCCTATTGCACGGTATGTGCAGTATACACGTACTGGCTCCGATGCCGTAGGAGGGGGCATCTTTAGCGCTGCAGAACCAACATTAAAAATCGTCACAATCTTTTTATTTTAATCTGGATTAATGTATTATATTCTCAACAACTCCTGTGATTTTTTTCTTTTGGAAATTCACCCGGGAAGACCTTTTAAAATGAGAGTTCCTCGTTTTACCCACCTAGGTTTTTTGTGCAAATTGGCCTATTGCACGGTATGTGCAGTATACACGTACTGGCTCCGATGCCGTAGGAGGGGGCATCTTTAGCGCTGCAGAACCAACATTAAAAATCGTCACAATCTTTTAATTTTAATCTGGATTAATGTATTATATTCTCAACAACTCCTCTGATTTTTTTCTTTCGGAAATTCACCCGGGAAGACCTTTTCAAATGAGAGTTCCGCGTTTTACCCACCTAGGTTTTTTGTGCAAATTGGCCTATTGCACGGTATGTGCAGTATACACGTACTGGCTCCGATGCCGTAGGAGGGGGCATGTTTAGCGCTGCAGAACCAACATTAAAAATCGTCACAATCTTTTAATTTTAATCTGGATTAATGTATTATATTCTCAACAACTCCTGTGATTTTTTTCTTTCCGAAATTCACCCGGGAAGACCTTTTAAAATGAGAGTTCCGCGTTTTACCCACCTAGGTTTTTTGTGCAAATTGGCCTATTGCACGGTATGTGCAGTATACACGTACTGGCTCCGATGCCGTAGGAGGGGGCATCTTTAGCGCTGCAGAACCAACATTAAAAATCGTCACAATCTTTTTATTTTAATCTGGATTAATGTATTATATTCTCAACAACTCCTGTGATTTTTTTCTTTTGGAAATTCACCCGGGAAGACCTTTTAAAATGAGAGTTCCTCGTTTTACCCACCTAGGTTTTTTGTGCAAATTGGCCTATTGCACGGTATGTGCAGTATACACGTACTGGCTCCGATGCCGTAGGAGGGGGCATCTTTAGCGCTGCAGAACCAACATTAAAAATCGTCACAATCTTTTAATTTTAATCTGGATTAATGTATTATATTCTCAACAACTCCTGTGATTTTTTTTCTTTTGGAAATTCACCCGGGAAGACCTTTTAAAATGAGAGTTCCTCGTTTTACCCACCTAGGTTTTTTTGTGCAAATTGGCCTATTGCACGGTATGTGCAGTATACACGTACTGGCTCCGATGCCGTAGGAGGGGGCATCTTTAGCGCTGCAGAACCAACATTAAAAATCGTCACAATCTTTTAATTTTAATCTGGATTAATGTATTATATTCTCAACAACTCCTGTGATTTTTTTTCTTTCGGAAATTCACCCGGGAAGACCTTTTAAAATGAGAGTTCCGCGTTTTACCCACCTAGGTTTTTTGTGCAAATTGGCCTATTGCACGGTATGTGCAGTATACACGTACTGGCTCCGATGCCGTAGGAGGGGGCATGTTTAGCGCTGCAGAACCAACATTAAAAATCGTCACAATCTTTTAATTTTAATCTGGATTAATGTATTATATTCTCAACAACTCCTGTGATTTTTTTTCTTTTGGAAATTCACCCGGGAAGACCTTTTAAAATGAGAGTTCCGCGTTTTACCCACCTAGGTTTTTTGTGCAAATTGGCCTATTGCACGGTATGTGCAGTATACACGTACTGGCTCCGATGCCGTAGGAGGGGGCATGTTTAGCGCTGCAGAACCAACATTAAAAATCGTCACAATCTTTTAATTTTAATCTGGATTAATGTTTTATATTCTCAACAACTCCTCTGATTTTTTTCTTTCCGAAATTCACCCGGGAAGACCTTTTAAAATGAGAGTTCCGCGTTTTACCCACCTAGGTTTTTTGTGCAAATTGGCCTATTGCACGGTATGTGCAGTATACACGTACTGGCTCCGATGCCGTAGGAGGGGGCATGTTTAGCGCCGCAGAACCAACATTAAAAATCGTCACAATCTTTTAATTTTAATCTGGATTAATGTACTATATTCTCAACAACTCCTGTGATTTTTTTTCTTTTGGAAATTCACCCGGGAAGACCTTTTAAAATGAGAGTTCCGCGTTTTACCCACCTAGGTTTTTTGTGCAAATTGGCCTATTGCACGGTATGTGCAGTACACACGTACTGGCTCCGATGCCGTAGGAGGGGGCATGTTTAGCGCTGCAGAACCAACATTAAAAATCGTCACAATCTTTTAATTTTAATCTGGATAAATGTATTATATTCTCAACAACTACTGTGATTTTTTTCTTTCGGAAATTCACCCGGGAAGACCTTTTAAAATGAGAGTTCCGCGTTTTACCCACCTAGGTTTTTTGTGCAAATTGGCCTATTGCACGGTATGTGCAGTATACACGTACTGGCTCCGATGCCGTAGAAGGGGGCATGTTTAGCGCTGCAGAACCAACATTAAAAATCGTCACAATCTTTTAATTTTAATCTGGATTAATGTATTATATTCTCAACAACTCCTGTGATTTTTTTTCTTTGGAAATTCACCCGGGAAGACCTTTTAAAATGAGAGTTCCGCGTTTTACCCACCTAGGTTTTTTGTGCAAATTGGCCTATTGCACGGTATGTGCAGTATACACGTACTGGCTCCGATGCCGTAGGAGGGGGCATCTTTAGCGCTGCAGAACCAACATTAAAAATCGTCACAATCTTTTAATTTTAATCTGGATTAATGTATTATATTCTCAACAACTCCTCTGATTTTTTTCTTTCCGAAATTCACCCGGGAAGACCTTTTAAAATGAGAGTTCCGCGTTTTACCCACCTAGTTTTTTTGTGCAAATTGGCCTATTGCACGGTATGTGCAGTATACACGTACTGGCTCCGATGCCGTAGGAGGGGGCATCTTTAGCGCTGCAGAACCAACATTAAAAATCGTCACAATCTTTTTATTTTAATCTGGATTAATGTATTATATTCTCAACAACTCCTGTGATTTTTTTTCTTTTGGAAATTCACCCGGGAAGACCTTTTAAAATGAGAGTTCCTCGTTTTACCCACCTAGGTTTTTTGTGCAAATTGGCCGCAGCGCGGGCATACTCGATGTACAGAGGGCGCTCCGATCCGGTGGCCGTCGCGTCGGGCCGGTGCGCCCCGCCCGGCCGCGAGGACCGGGCCGGGCTCGGCACGCGGGCACGTCGACCGGTGCGGCAAGTGGGCACACAGGCCCGGCAAAAACGATGCCACCGTGCACGGTACGGCCACGTTGATCGGGGATGCGCGCACGTGGCCCAGAACAAACGAACGATGTGCACGGCCAATCACGCTGCGCTATATCGGCTCTTTTAATGCAAAAAAAACCTTCATATGTCATTACTCCCAAACGGCGACCAGCCGCCGTCAAAATCCCCGGTACTTTCCCCAAACCTAGGCCCAAAACATGCGAGGCGACTTGTCTCAACGGTCGACTTGTCTTTCCACTTATCGCACATACGGTCGAGTTGTCTCAACGGTCGAGTTGTCTCAACGGTCGACTTGTCTGACCCCCGTTCAGTGTATACCATTCAACGTATTACCAACCAAAAAAATTATGGCAGAATGGAATAATCCGTGTCCAACTTTGTGGTTTATAGTGGACACGATATTTTTCAGGGAAGATTGAAAGCAAGCGTGAATGAAGTTTAAGATTTAGATTCCGATATTGAATACACAATAACAAAAAATGTTTTCAACAATGAGCAAGCAACCGCCGAATACAAACTGGTTCCCAGTTTGTAGTTCTAGTGGACTTCACTTTTTAACGCCCGTCTTCGCATACAATATGCATTTTCCAGGGTTATTTAATAACGAAATACATGAAAAATGCAAACCATAACAAAGCAATGGCCAAAAAGAAACTTGATCACATCATGATCACATACGCATCCTTCTTGTGAAATCGATTCAATTACCTTTTTCATATATTTACTATATGCGTATTATATACCCTGACAAATCAATACGCGCTACAAACCCTGCAACATAAAATATGAAATAATTATTATTATTATTATTATTATTATTATTTTTATTATTAATCATTTCTGGTAATGAAACCAAGGATTCCTCAAAAGCGCCCTAGGCACTGTAGCTCGCAAGCCTGAAGAAACCTGTGGAGAGAAGACAATGAGAAGAAGTTACAGTTTTAGAGGTGGGAGGAAAAGCCCAGAAGAATATTCTGGGGAAAACCCACGGAATCAGGCAGGGACTGAAAACCCAATCCACATATTGGCCCAGGCGGGATTCGAACCCGGGTCACAGCGGTGGAAGGCGAGGAAAGTACCGCTACGCCAACCTGACTCCCCCTTCAGAAAATGCATTATAACTTCAGAAAATGCATTATTTATGTACTGCCTGACATGCCTCAAATCACACACAGGCAACACAATACGATCGAATGTGTTAACACAATCTCATTGACCGATCAACGACTGCAAACTTCAAGCTAAAAAAGAAAGGTGGTGTTGAACTATTCGGGATAAAAACTCGGTGGGGGGGGGATGGGAGAAAAACAAAAAGTCATCAATGTATGTTGAATGTGAAACTCCCGGCTACGAGGTGGATAGATCGAGTGGCGGGGTATTCTGCAATTGTGCCTGAAACGGTACTTACCGAGAGAATATTGCGAAACGTACTTTCAGAACATGGGTATGATGGAACATGCACAATGATGGATGGAGCATGGAGGAACACACCGCACAGAAGAAGTTCGTCACTTATCGATCCACTCAGTCATACCATGGTCATATAGCAAGCAACCATGAAGGAACAGACACTGTAACATGTCTAAAAACAGTAGAAATAGGCTCAGGGGAGGTGATTACTCCTGCACAAAACATACCCGAAATCCTGTCAGTTTGGTCAAGGTGCAAATTTTAGACATGTAAACTCGCAGAAAAAGGACATTTGTAGGAGCCGATGAACTCTAGATGAGGGCACGATACACAATGATGATGGCAATATGGATAAAAAAAACTTCTTAAAGTCTTGTGCGTGCAATTCCATACAGCAACATGCGCATGCGCACTTTTTGATGTAGCTTGTCATGGATTATCTGCAGGTGGTCACTCTCTGTTTTCTTTTCAGATTACGGCTGCCTCTGTTTTCTGTAAACTCTTTCAAGATGGACTGAAGTTGACAGGACAATGGATTAGTTTGATTACAGATCACTTGCGCCGTTGTAAATGCTTCGTGTTCAACCAGTTTGCTAACAAGGTTTGGTAATTTTGAAGACGGGAAATCACAATCACGTGTACAAGAAACGTTTCATATTAAGAGAACGAAAGTGCATTCACCCATGTTTGTAGTCTGCTGACAGATTGCAGCGTCTCTCCATTAATTAAAAAAATATTACGGGTATTAAAGATTACGTTGTATTGTTTTTAAATTCGATCGTAGATAGCCTTTGTTTCAATAATTACAGAGTTTTAACCAAATCATTTCTGTCCAAGTCGAGTCGAGTCCCAATACAAATTTTAGCAAGTCAAATCAAGTCTCAATTCATTGTTTTACAAGTCAAGTAAAGTCTCCAGTCATTTTTTCAAAAAGTCAAGTCAAGCCCCAAGTTTATTTTTTTCAAAGTCATCTCAAAGGAGTATAACACGCATTTTCCTATAACATTTTAAAACTTGTTCCATAAATGTGAGATGTTTGAAGGACGACTGACCAAAATGTCCTTCAAAACTATTTTGTGTAATGCATGCATGATGTGTATTCTTTTTACTTTAAGGCGGAATGGGGGTAGCAGCCGTTTTCCGGTCGCATTTAGCACGTGTAACCTGTCAAACTGACACAGTATTGCGAACTCGCACTAAACAGACTCTATGGGGATTAACTATCCAAATTTAACTAAACTCAGGATCTTGGAAGGGAAAAGTGTCGAGGACACTTAATTAATGGAGATAGGAGACCAAACCGACAAAAATATTTCAACAAAGAGGAACCGAAAGAATTGATAATAATACAATAAACGTAAAATCAAAGACAATTAACCAACTCCAAAGAATAAACTCTTCAATCAAAAGTAAAGACTAAAAAAAGGTACAACCTTAAGCCAGAAACACAAACAAAAAGCAAAGGCCAAAAAAATTAATTAAGAATGGTGCATATAATGAAGTCTGTAAAGTTACAAAAGAGAAAACATATTAGAAAAAAAAGGTAATGAATTATCAGGGACAATAAACGACTTCGAAGATAAAAACGAAGCGGGAGACAATCCCCCAACTCTTGGATTAGCACATCATAAAATAACTGAACAGGCTCCCAACTATTTGCACTAGGCCATAGGCCATTGAGCGGTGTGAAACCAAAACAATGGGAGCACAAGGTAAAATAATTAAGGAAATCTTTAACACCTATGAAAATGTACAAGAAAAAGCGTTACAAATCTAGCATTGAAATGAGCTTTCAACCTAGTTTCTTAAGAAAACAAGGCCAAACAAATGTATATCCTTGCACAACACCAAGGTTGAAAACGACTAAGAAACTTCTCAAAAGAATTCAATCAAAGAGAGGGAATTACATTAAAACAACACTAAAAATTGCTCATCAAAATCGGGATAAGGTGAACCATGATCCAAACAAGCACAAAAAATGTGCCTATAGCAAAGCAAGAGAAAAAAATAAGAAAGTTAAAGCAAAATGTTGCAAAACTATAGACGACCAAAAATTCACGTTAAAAACCAAAAATTCAAAAGAACTGAAACTATAGATTTCATTTTCAATAAATTATTTCACATAATAAATGAAAGAGGAAAACATTTGACAAAGGCAAACTCAACACTGCTTCGAACAGACTAAACGCAAGCAGCACCATTGAAAACTATCAATGTAACGGCGAGAAATGGCTCACTACAAATCTCCCGGTTCAAAATGATAAAGTCGCGATTTAGTTTTTAAGCTGGTACAAAGAAGAAAAGGAACCAAGTAAACAAAATAATATACTTCTCAAAAAAAAGTAATTTCCTCTCAAGATCTTCAACAAACAACTAACAATTTCGATCCTTAAATAAGAAAAAAACCCTGAATTTTCCCATATACCGTTCGTGTACACAGACCAGAATTACCATTCATACATATGAATAAGTAATTAGCCAGGATTCCAAAACACTTTGACATTTGGTCATGAAATTTCTTGGGTATGTTCATGAAGAATTGCTGTATGCATGAACCGAGTTTCAAAAATGTTCGTCACTCGATAGCCGAGATCTGGGGGGGGGGGGGGGGCGGAATCCCCCGGCTGAGAGATGGTTAAAATAACCCGGCCCCTTTAGGGTTAAATTTACAAAGTATGAAATAGTGCTTGTGGTTAACAAAAATCTACAAAAAAAATCCGAAGATCTATGTGACACTTTGATTACAAATCAAAAGATCGCCAGGTATTGCCCTAAACATCCCAAGCAGTTGCCACACTGACCACGTGACCAAAAGGTGTACTTGCGTCATGTTCATAGGGTTGCACACCAGTAAATAAGTTTTCATGGACCCCAATGATAAATTACCCTACTTCAGAAATTCATAAAAAATACTCTTAAGTGTATGAGGTGTTCAACACGTACCTCAAATGAAAGCTTATTTCATCATCTCTCAAGTAAACAAAATAATATACTTCTCAAAAAAAGTAATTTCCTCTCAAGATCTTCAACAAACAACTAACAATTTCGATCCTTAAATAAGAAAAAAAACCTGAATTTTCCCATATACCGTTCGTGCTCTCATTTTCGGTTCAAGTTGGGGGGGGGGGGGAACAATAACTTTTGGGAGAAAATTCCATCCAAAGCTGATGACCCCTAAAAGCAGTGCTGAAGCCCATTGCCCTTTTTTAAAATGGTCGCCTACGCCCCAGTGAAAAATAGAGCCATTTTAGTGCATAATCATCATCCACATTTTACAAAAATACAAGCTCGCAGTCCTCTGCACGGCTTCCACCAACAAACACTCAAGTTCATGGCCCACAATATGCTCAATGAGGGCATGCGAATCGTGATTTGGCCGGCGTTGGCAATTTCGGACCGATTTAGTGGCCTGCACCTATAGAGCTATATTGAATGTAGCTATCACCGTTTGCGAGTTTTTGAACACTTATTTGATTTTTGTTGATCACATATTTTGCGCGTTCCGCGTCCATTTATATATATTATGTACTTGGACAATATTTCACAAGCTGCGTTCACGCAATTCTATCGCGATTCTATCGCGATATGTCAATTATCTCCAAAGATATAGAAAAGAAAAGACTTCACTCCCGTCCCAACTATCTACGGCACTCAGAATTGACCTATCGCGGTAAAATCGCGCCAACGCAGGTTGTGAAATATTAGCCCCCAAAAGATGAGAATAAGTGTATGCCGAACGCGCAGAATCAGACACAAACAAACCTTAGTGTACACAATTTCAATAGGGTTGTCTAAGGGCTGCGCCATGTTGTTTCCCATCATGCCTTGCGCGATCTAAACGAACATTTTCCCTCATGACACTTTACCATCACCGTCTTTACCGACCACTGTACAATCTTGGTGTCCCCTATGCCAGACATGTGGATGAAAACCATTCTTTACATAAGCATTTAGGCGAAATCTCATTTCCAAAAAATTGTAGATAATAGGAACTCGTTTCTAAAGAAAAAGAAGATTGAGGGTTAATCTGTGAAGACACACACAACCAACATCAACGGACCCTGGAGCATGGAACGCTGTCTGATCGCATGCATGTTAATAAACAATTCATGGACACTTGTCACAAGCTGGGTTATAAATCACCCCCAGGTCGACATGAGTTCCTGCATGTAAACCGTTCTTTCCATTGTCTTTAATGACCAATTATAGGCAGTGCCACAGACATTCTGTCCCCGTTTTATGGTCATCCAACTATTCCAAACTGACAAGCTTAATAATTAAGTTACACAAGTCCGATTACGCGCTTTATTGTCAGGTTTGACCCTCAGTGCACAGTCACTCCTTAGTCTGTCCAATATGGAGCTAAAGGTACGTCCATGGTCTGTTTAAGATAACAGTGCGAAGCTTACCCCGCGCATGAAATGACATGCACACCACAAAAGTAGCAAACGATGTAATTGCTACAGCGTGCAAAATGACCCCAAGAAAGTAAAGACAGTTGACTAGAATCGTAATTTCAGGTCCCCTTCAATTAATCCTAAAAGTGAGCGATTTTGTCTTTCAGGTAAAACACTTAATATAAACGTTAGAGAGAGATCTGACATTAGCGTTTTTATAATGAAAATGCAGCTGAAACCCCCAAACGGCATGAAGGTTAGCATTTGTTTGCTTAGCGACTTGTCATAATGGGTGCGATAAAAAGAAGAACATACATTTCCACAAGAATATGCGAGTTGCCCCCTGACGTTGTGAGCACATTGGCTGCAGATAAGCAGCTGTCGACGTTGTTTGTGATATTCTGGGCGTCTGTAACCCTCCAAAAAAAGGCGCTTTTTCTATTCGAATCTTTTGCGGAAAAGTCAGGTCGGAAACTGACAAAGTAGCGATGACCTTTGCACTAATGTACATGTTGGGCTGCATCAGTCTACAGATTTTTCTAGGGCTGCGCCCATTAAAAATACGCGGTGACGCGCTGAAAATAGACATAGATAATTATGATACTGACAAATATGAGACAATTATCAACATTAGTGTACAGTTATAAAACTTTGCGATCGCTGTAAAGGTTACTTCTACAGCGGTAAACACGTCACTCACAACGGTACGGAACCGATAATTTTATGTACATGCCCGCAGGGGCGAATTGAGGTCGGGTTTTTTTTTTTTGGGGGGGGGGGTCCTCAGAAAATCAATGTTGAAAATGTAGACATTAGTTTAGTCGGAAAAGGGGGGTATCGTGCACCCTCAGAAATCAATTTTTAATCAACGTTTCTAGATCAGAAAAAATGCGTAGAAAACGATTTGCTAAGTTAAAAAAATTCAAAAAATGTCCCACGTATTGTTTTAATGCAAATTAGTGCCGCCATTACCGAAAAATCTATTTTAATTATATCTCAGCCAATATTGCAGATAACTGAACGAACTAGGTTTCTAAACCCATGTTTTCAAGGTCAGAGATCACAATAAAACTATTCTGGAAGTGACCACATATGTCTGTGGCATAGGAAAATGCAAATTAGAGCCGCTAATACCGGAAAGTCATGTTTTTGGCATATCTCGGCAAACATGTCTAAACCCATGTTTTGAGGGTCAAGTATCATTAGAAGACCATTCACGAAGTAATAATGTGTGTCTTTGGCATGAAAATATGTCAATTATAAAGTGTTGGTTTATCAGATATTTGATTTTTAGCCAATATCTCGGCCAATATTGCACTTAACTACACAAGTAAGGTGTCTAAACCCGTGTTTTGTGGGTCAGATATCATAAGAAGACCATTCACGAAGTAACCATGTGTGTCTTTGGCATGAAAATATGTAAATTCTAAATTGCCGGTTTATCAAAAATTTGATTTTCAGCCAATATTATATTCAATTTCAGCCAAAATTACAGTTTATTTTGAACATGATGGCATAAAATAAACTTTGATCATTACTGCTTATCAAAAACCCTTCTGTCAACATTAGCTGCAATATTGACCGGGATATTGGCTAAAAATCAAATTTATGAATTTAGAATTTACATATTTACACACATAGTAAACAGCTATTTTACGGGTGATCCATGGACATTCTATTTTCGCCTCGGGAAAATGAACGAAAATGAAAGATGCCCCCTCCTACAGCATCGGAGCCAGTACGCGTATACTGCGCATACCGTGCAACAGGCCTATTTGCACAAAAAAACCTGGGTGGGTAAAACGCGGAACTCTCATCTTCAAAGGTCTTCCCGGGTGAATTTCCGAAAGAAAAAAATCAGAGGAGTTGTGAGAATATAATACACTTATCCAGATTAAAATTAAAAGATTGTGACGATTTTTAATGTTGGTTCTGCAGCGATAAACATGCCCCCTCCTACGGCATCGGAGCCAGTACGTGTACACTGCACATACGTGCATAGGCCTACTTGGACAAAAAAACCTAGGTGGGTAAAACGCGGAACTCTCATTTTAAAAGGTCTTCCCGGGTGAATTTCGGAAAGAAAAAAATCAGAGGAGTTGTTGAGAATATAATACATTTATCCAGATTAAATTAAAAGATTGTGACGATTTTTAATGTTGGTTCTGCAGCGATAAAGATGCCCCCTCCTACGGCATCGGAGCCAGTACGCGTATAATGCACATACCGTGCAATAGGCCAATTTGCACAAAAAACCTAGGTGGGTAAAACGCGGAACTCTCATTTTAAAAGGTCTTCCCGGGTGAATTTCGGAAAGAAAAAAATCACAGGAGTTGTTGAGAATATAATACATTTATCCAGATTAAAATTAAAAGATTGTGACGATTTTTTATGTTGGTTCTGCAGCGCTAAAGATGCCCCTCCTACGGCATCGGAGCCACGTACGCGTATACTGCACATAACGTGCATAGGCCTATTTGCAAAAAAAACCTAGGTGGGTAAAAACGCGGAACTCTCATTTTAAAAAATCTTCCCTGGTGAATTTCGGAAAGAAAAAAATCACAGGAGTTGTTGAGAATATAATACATTTATCCAGATTAAAATTAGAACATTGTGACGATTTTTAATGTTGGTTCTGCAGCGATAAATATGCCCCCTCCTACGGCATCGGAGCCAGTACGCGTATACTGCATATACCGTGCAATAGGCCTGTTTGGACACAAAAAACCTAGGTGGGTAAAACGCGGAACTCTCATTTTAAAAGGTCTTCCCGGTGAATTTCGGAAAGAAAAAAAATCAGAGGAGTTGTTGAGAATATAATACACTTATCCAGATTAAAATTAAAAGATTGTGACGATTTTTAATGTTGGTTCTGCAGCGATAAAGATGCCCCCTCCTACGGCACCGGAGCCAGTACGTGTACACTGCACATAACGTGCATAGGCCTACTTGGACAAAAAACCTAGGTGGGTAAAACGCGGAACTCTCATTTTAAAAGGTCTTCCCGGGTGAATTTCGGAAAGAAAAAAAGGAGTTGTTGAGAATATAATACACTTATCCAGATTAAAATTAAAATATTGTGACGATTTTTAATGTTGGTTCTGCAGCGCTAAAGATGCCCCCTCCTACGGCATCGGAGCCAGTACGTGTACACTGCACATAACGTGCATAGGCCTACTTGACAAAAAAACCTAGGTGGGTAAAACGCGGAACTCTCATTTTAAAAGGTCTTCCCGGGTGAATTTCGGAAAGAAAAAAATCAGAGGAGTTGTTGAGAATATAATACATTTATCCAGATTAAAATTAAAAGATTGTGACGATTTTTAATGTTGGTTCTGCAGCGATAAAGATGCCCCCTCCTACGGCATCGGAGCCAGTACGTGTACACTGCACATACGTGCATAGGCCTACTTGGACAAAAACCCTAGGTGGGTAAAACGCGGAACTCTCATTTTAAAAGGTCTTCCCGGGTGAATTTCGGAAAGAAAAAAACCCGACAGAGTTGTTGAGAAATAATACACTTATCCAGATTAAAATTAAAATATTGTGACGATTTTTAATGTTGGTTCTGCCAGCGCTAAAAATATGCCCCCTCCTACGGCATCGGAGCCAGTACGCGTATACTGCACATACCGTGCATAGGCCTATTGGACAAAAAAAACTAGGTGGGTAAAACGCGGAACTCTCATTTTAAAAGGTCTTCCCGGGTGAATTTCGGAAAGAAAAAAATCACAGGAGTTGTTGAGAATATAATACATTTATCCAGATTAAAATTAAAAGATTGTGACGATTTTTAATGTTGGTTCTGCAGCGATAAA